>NW_023458559.1:28364435-28411585 GCF_013731165.1 Rhagoletis pomonella
AACATGAACATGAACATGAACATGAACATGAACATGAACATGAACATGACATTGAAAATGTACATGAAAATGAACATGAAAATGAACATGAACTTGAACATGAACATGAACATGAACATGAATATGAAGGTGTAGATAAACATAAACATAAACATAAACATTAAAAGCGATAGAGACAAAGATAAAGAGGAAGAAAGTGATAGGGATAAATAGGAAATACAACTGAAGAATGTGCGATGTTATATTGTGATATGTTATGCTACATATGTTATGTTATTGAATCTAATGCTATTCTATGTTATGTTATGCTAAGTACTAAGCTAAACTCTCCTCCACTTAACCCATTCCAACAAATTTTATTTCAGCTCAACTCAACTCACATAAACTATCCTTAATTTTAGCGGTTGAATTTCAACCGCTGGGCGAACACTAGTAATAATAATAATAGATTGGCGCTTACACATACGTTAGTGTTTCGCCGAGCTTCTCCTCGATTTGTGGCGTGCGCATTGATGTTGTCATACAAAGAGGAGGGACTTACAGTTTTACGCCGACTCCGAACGGCGATTGTATTTTTTATGAGAAGCTGTTTTTCATGTCAGAAATACACTCGGAGGTTTGCCATTGCCTGCCGAGGGACGACCGCTGTTAAGAAAGAACCTTTTTTCTAATTTTTTTTTGCGATGTTGCTTTGACCATGGCTTGAACCCAGGTGCTGTGGAGTGGAAGCGCGCACTGCTTACCACTACACCACAGCGGCCGACTAGTTAAATAGCAGACACTATTTTGTTGAGGTCAAAATGGACAAATTTTATTGGAGAATAATATACTTTTTCTATTTTTTAACTTCAGAAAAAATATTTAAAAAACGTGAATTATAATTATGAAAATTGAATTTATTTTATTTTGTACTTTATACTAAAACAATTTTTAATAATTTTTTCAATAGTTTTATGGTTACATTTTTTTATTAAATATG
The DNA here is from genome assembly GCF_013731165.1 of Rhagoletis pomonella. Lineage (NCBI taxonomy): Eukaryota > Metazoa > Arthropoda > Insecta > Diptera > Tephritidae > Rhagoletis > Rhagoletis pomonella. The sequence goes on from NW_023458559.1 coordinate 28,365,415, forward strand.
TATTTTTTTAATAGTTTTGAAATAAGGCATCATAATGAAAAATATGAGTTAAAAAGCTGGTAGCTTGAAAGAAATCTATTTATTAAAAAAAAATTATAATTTCCTTATTTTATACCAAAATCCATAAAATTGTTTGTACACTGATATTCTGCCCGTAACAGTATATAACTATATATTTATGCCATGTATATGTTATCTGAGTACTTTTATCATATTTATAAATCTAATAAACATTTGTTTTTTTTAAATCGAAACTTTTTGGTGCCGTAATTTAAAATTTTCCGCACTTCCAATAGTAAAACAGTATTTACACAGATTCAAATGTGCATGCTGAAAGATATTTTAAGTCCCGCTTTAAAAAAAATGCATGAACTTCAAAAACAAATTTATCTTAGACAAACCCCGTATTAAACATATATGCGCTACATAGTATATATATCTACATATAACCGAACTAAACATTTAACCCAAACACTGGTGCCTTTTTTACTTGCGTGATAAGGCTTTGAAACTTTTCCTTTACACAGAACCTAATAAAAATTATTTCACCAAAATCTCAAATATAATAAACAGCATTGGTTTTGGACTTCTCTAAAAAATTCCTTATTAAAACTTAGCGTGTGGATAACTGGATATCATTGAATTTATCTAACAATCGTGAGTACAATTTTGAAAGCAAATAGTAGCGCTATTTTCCAAAAAGAAGTGAGAGCGAGAGAGCAGAAGACGCCCAGTTTGTGTCAAGGTTTTCCGCGAGTGTTTTTAGGTCACCAACTAAGAGGCGTACTTGGAAGCAGAAGATCTGACATCAGAAAAATTCAATTTACAATCGGTTTCTTATACCCAAATGTACGTACTATATGACACTGTAGGGACGTTAAGATGACAAAAAAAAACGCCGAGGCCCATACCGTGCACCGTTTTTCCTGAGTAGGTCATTTTATATAGATCCCATGTAAAAGGGATCAGCCAAATATGGCTATAGCTTGCATATCTGCTTAGAAATTGAGTAGAAAAGTTTATGGTTTATTTCCCAGTCTTTCGATGACACAACCCACCGATATCGGTACTTGCACCTTGCTTCCCCGTTCGTTCTACTATTACGTTATGAAATAAACTAGTTTTTAAACTTTCCATACTGAGCGTATCATGATATTAGTGAGAAGTATTGTCGTATCTTATGGTAATATCCGATCAAGTCCTTAGCCAAAAGTTCAATGTAAAGCACACAGAGGTTATCCTAATATTACCGAAATAAAACTTTATATCAACGACCTTCCCATTATCTTGTCTTTTAAATAACTATGAAGAAGAGCTAAGCCTAACACATGTAAGGAACAAGCACTGCCGACCAGCTATTGCGCGTTGTCGAAAGTTTTATCTTTCGTCTATAACTACGTCTAAATCTGTATATATTTGCTTATAGACTCTATCTTTTTGGCATTACTTTGGTGTTCTAAAGGCATTCCTGCGTTCTAATTACTAATTTTCTCCTGTTTTTTATTTTTGCTGAACGATTTTTGCAAAAACCAAATTTAGGGCCGAATTACACTAGCCATAATCATAACGCCATAGCCATAACTTTACCTAATGATTTAGAGCTGCTTATGGTTATAGTGACAAAAAACAAAACTCAATAAATACCTACGGTTATGGTTATGGCTAAGACCTTATGATGTGGTATTAGTAATGGTTTACAAATCTGCCTCTACGCTAGATCAGAACAGATGATTGCCGTGGTTATGGCTGTGATACGGCGAAACTATTTGGGCCTTTATTTGTTGGCAACCCAGCAAGTAATTACAGTCTTTCAGACATCTGGCAATGCAGAAGCAGTAGGCTCAAGTAGCACACTGGTGCATAAATTGGTGTAGATTTACGAATTTCGGTATAAATCTGATTAATTGCACCAAAATCCACAAATTTACACCAAGTTATACACTAGTGTGCTACTTGAGAGGCACTCTACCTAATGGTGCGACGTTAATAAAGGAGGTATCTGTTCAGGGTCCTGAGCTCATTAAGAGCGCGCTCAAAATTGATGTCAGAGTGCCTCAGCTTTCTTTAATTTCGTCGGAATATTAAAATTATGTTGGTACCAGGCCACAGTCAAGAATGATAGAATACAAGATTGCGCCGATCAGATAGGATTTTTGAGAATAACTTTTGTGTGACGTCACACTGGCGCAATTGCGAGAGAGAAATGCCAAACGTGAGCAAGAATTGAAGAAGAAGAAAAAATGTTGCAAGGAAAACGTAAACAAGTTGCACAAGTGTGACGTCATGCAGACAACGATTATGACAAATTCGTTAAGAGAGGAATAGCGGTCCGAGATCGGCGCAACCTTTGTATTCTCTCAATCGTGGGCCATAGTGATATTTTGGTAATATGCATGTCAGATGAGTTGGAAAGAAAAGATATCCTCAAAACGATATACCCAGGCAGGGAGAGCCACATACTCTCTATGATTTTACTCTCCAGCAGATGTAGCTCATGCCAGCTTTGAGAACGCTGAGCGAAATCTAGGTTCATTTGGGTACGTTGGGGTGCGGTTATGGGAGCTTTTTGTCATTTAATAGTTACAGCGAGCGGCAAGTCACTCCCCGAACGGGATTCTAGAAGTGATAATAACATTGACGTCCGATCATAACTGCCGACGCGTCGTTGCCTGCATGTTGATAACGTGGAATGAGAGCAATATTTTTACTAGTCAGTTCAGCTTTCGCGACGTTAAGATTCAATACTATTGGCTTATACTTAATATCCTACTCTGAAGAACTCTCGGGGACCGGTAGTAGCTGATTTTGCAATTTTCTGTTTCGTTCGCTGCGCATAAACATAAAAGCAGTGGTTATTGCCATGAGTACTAATCAATGCATCCTAATAATATGTATGTATATAAATAATCAAATCTAGAAACAAAACTCTTTGAATCATATAATCCATTAAGTTTTTATCGTTTAAATATTTTTGCATGTCATTTTTTGTGTTCAAATAATAATCATACAAAATTTTAAATATCATACATATATATTGAGAAATATACATAGAAATTTAACCTTTGCTGGGGTAAGTACCTTTTGTATGTACATAAACATTATTCTCTCGATGTTGTTAAATTTTCTAAATGTGCCAAAAAATATTATAGAATTTACGTAAATATGGTTTTTTGATAATCAACAAAGGATAGTGCTAAAATACTGCTAAAAAGGAATCACAACTGTCAGATACGATTCAACTTGCATAGAAGTCCCACTCGACAACCGACTGCTTCCTCCACTAGGTACTTGCGAATTCTTGATGTTGTTGTTGTTTATCTAAGTATATTATAAAAAAAAAATAAATACTTGATGTTGTTGCTCTATTTGATGTCATTGATGTTGTTGATGTTGAATGTTGTTGATATAAGAAAAATAAATAAAAACGTGATACAATTTTTGAGCGAAAAAAGGAGTATGCATAAAATTATACTAATTTTGTAAATGTATAAGACTATGTTAAATTAAAAAAAAAAATACAAAATATGGTAATTTTCGATATTCTTGTTGTTGTGATATTTCTGCTCACTTTTCTAAAAAAAATACTAATTTTTTGAGAGCAAGCTATTTTTCAATTTATAACGGTTAACTGTAATTTATCCAATGTATTATACAAAAATATCTATAAATGTGTATGTATGTATGTATGTATTAATACGTGTTTACTTACAATTCTTGATGTTGTTTCTCAATGTTGTATTTGTTGTTGCTGTTACAAAAAAGAAAAAAATTGCAAAGGAATTGATAACCAATGTTGCTGAAATTGTTGTTGTGTGTTACTTTTCATCTACCTCAACTTCGTTGTTGCTCTCTTTATTGTGCCTTACCAGCTTACAAACAAACAATCGAACAAACAAACCAGCTTGCAAACAAACATATTTACTTAGTTCCTTTCTGCGCATTAAACATTTCATTGCAGATAGCCACGACGACGACGACGACAACGGCGACTGCTCTGAGGCCATTGGTTGCAGCCACAGCCAGTGTTGGTGTTGATAATCACTGCAGTAGAAATTACAACAGCCTTAGCATGCCCAACAACAACAGTTTCTACAATAACAACAATCACTGCAGACGCCTTCAGCCGTACGTTTTGGGTATGGCACGCCTGCGACTTGAATTGCAAAAGCAGCAGTTGAAGCAACAGCAGCAGCAGCGACTATATAGCCAACAGCTAAATGGCAACATTGCCCTCACGCCGATGTCGCTAAGTGCCACACAATCACAAGCACAAATGTTGCATGTATTGCAGTTGCAGCGAATGCGGCAATTTATAAGACAACGGCAACAAGTACAACTGCAGCAACAGCAACAGCAACAGCTAACGCAACAACAAAAATGTGAACAACTCGAGCAAACACAACAACAGCAACAATTTAAACTCAAATATCACCAACATCAAACATTGCAACAACAACAACAACAGCAACAACAACAGCTTTTGTTGCCCATTAATTTAGTGCCGCGCATTTCGAATTGTTTTAGTAGTAGTAGTATTGGTAAACGCAATGCGGCTGCTGTTGGTGCTGCCACTACCGTCGACGGTGGTGATGGTTGTGGTGGTGGTACTAGCAGCGGCTGCAATGCTTCTGCGGTCGTAAGGAAAACGACAAGAGCCGCAACAACAACAACAACAACAACATCTACAGCAAGAAGCATATTGCTAACACCGTCATATTTAAAATCCATTGTTAAGCTTTGCTAACAACCATTGCGCACATCGTTGGCTGCGGCGACGACGACGATATCGGTAGTATCGACAACAAAAGCACTACCGACAAATATCACCAGCGATGTTGCAAATGCGTCAGCAAAAGCGTCAACAAACGTTGACTTCGACAATGGCGGCAATAGGGGTGTAGCGCCGGGTGTTAGCGATGGCGTGGATTCTGTTGCAGTTAAGGAGGTAAGCCATTGCTTGTAGTACATTGAATAACAAACTAGTACATCTATGTACAGTGAAATTTCTCATAACCGGGCACTTACCGTCACAGCGGTGATAAACATTCATGTTATTATTATATCTATATATATCGATGGCCCTCTGCAATAACGACAAAATTCAAAATTCAAAAAACAAAAACTATTACTACTGACTACCTACTACTAATTCATGCCATGTTTTTATGCAAAAAACACTAAAAATAAGATAATTACCAATGTCTGTTTATTGCTTAAGGCGTTTCAATGGTTTCCTTGATTTATATTTTCGTGTATAAGACTCTTATAAAAAAAAAGAAATATTTCCGGAATGTCCCTTTTAGCTTTAAAGAGTTTTTATTTCGGGTGGGCTTTAGATTGGTAACCCCGGAGTGCAGTTTTATAGAAAATATGGGAGGTTGAGGGGGGTCTAGAAGCTCCCTGTATAAAGTTTCAAAGCGCCCAACCTTATCGTTTTTAAGGAATTTGTTGTTAAAGTTTGTAATTTTAACTAACTTTTACGGTGCTATTTTACAATATATAATGCACTTGCCACTAAATTTACACGTTATTTACACTCAATATATGTGCAGTTAGAGTGTGCACGATCAAACAAATAAATACTTTTAGTTATTACAGCTTTTTATGAAAAATTGATCGTTGTTTAATTATTATGAGAGTACATGCACAATATTTGTAAATGGCAGCAGGACTGTGTGCTAAAAAAACCAAGGGTGGAAAGTAAGACCAAAAGAAAATAGGATTAAAAGGAAAATACGATAAGGTTCTTTTGTTTAGATAAAAATAAATAGTAGGGGGATTGGGGTCATAATCCCCCATAAAATACTGAAACACATTTTTGAGGTTTGTATGCATATTTTGATAGATCGCTCTCACCCGCTTCGCTGAGTATATGAAATTTCTACGTGCTACATTGGGTAAAATTTATTTCAAGAAAACTCAATTAAAAAAGAGGAGGTTTAAAATTTGTGTGTTTAAATAATTAATTGTCCTTAATAATAATAATAATAATAATAATAATAATAATAATAATTAATAATTAATTTTCTTTAAATAATTTCAAACTACATAAAACTTTCTTTCTCACTTATCATACTTTTTCAATTAACTTATTCCCTAAACTCAATTTGAGATTTTAAACGGATGGAAACCAACATGTAGTTTTTATACCCAAATTGTAATAATTCATTTAAATTATTAATAGTTTGAATTTAACCTTTAAGTTGGCAACCTTTTAAGACCTCTTTCGTGTGACACTCATACATATTGTGATACATATTCAAAACCATCTCGATTCATACCAATTTATACTATTATATATTTTGAAATCCGTTTTTTTTGTGTTCGCAAAGCTCGAGAACGGCCGAACCGTTTGTTTTTTTTAATTTCGGACACCTGCTTCAGACGTCCCAATGATGGTTATAGGGTAGTTTTTAATTTGGCGTGGCACCTCCCATACAAAGTCTATGTATACTGGATTTCTGTAGAACAATTATGCGCATCCATTTTGAAGTTGCCACCAACAATACCATAAAGATTCTGGGGCAGATTCACTATAGAGCCAGATCATTGTTGCCACCAGAGAGTGAAGAGGAAATGTTCTTAAAATTTATTTCGTGTGAGATTAACCGTTCCATGAAATGCTACACAATTAGAGAGAATCAAGGACTTTTTCACGGACATAGCATTTTCGTTAGATTAAGGCGGCAAAATACCACCAAACCATAATCTTAGGCAATGAGCGTGCCAATGGGACCCGTGAACGTGAATTGTTGGTGAAAATGTTGGACCAAAATGTTTCAATGATGAAATTAAATTTGGGCGGGACGAAGTTTGCCGGGTCTACAAGTATTATAATATTTCATTTAAGCTAATTGAATTTAATTTGAAAAATGTGGCAACCCTTGTGAAAGACTTTAATATTATTCAAAACTTTCAAACTAAAGGTTTCTTAACAAAATTTCGTTTGACAACCATATTTTAATTCTTCAGATTAATTTAAATTTTGACTTTTCAAACAGGTGGAAAACCTTTTCAAGATACATTCAAACTACAGCTTTTTTAATCCTCTTGACATCCAATTTTTTATATCATTTTCAAATAAATAACTTCCTTTAATTAATTAATTAATTAATCCCAACGTCTTTTTACCTTCAGTAAGTAGTAGGGGTTAGACATGAATTGGACAAGGATTATGGACATGACCCACTTTATTGTGTCATATTGTTTAATGTGTTAAAAAGCTAAAAAATAAGTTATATTTTTGTAATTATTTCGAATGCGCAACAAGTTTTAACGCCTATTTTTTCGATATGCAATTCACATGCAACTTATCTAACAAACTGAACGGAAAACCCGTCTTTTGTTTGACACGTACGACACGAATTTATGCATACATGCTAAAAGAGGAATCATCCATTTCAAAAAACTAGAAAGTTTTTTTTGCATTTTTTTTTTTTAATTTAGTTTGCTTATAAGAAATGGTTTGAAATATAGGGTCCGCTGCCGGTTTACAACCAAAATGTTCTATGGATGCCCCTATCCAATTCCTATGTAGAATTCCTCCGTCATTCCGAAAATCGATATAATTTTTTTTCTATGGATATTTGCAATTTACCGTTACTCAGCTTTAAAAAATAATGCTTTCACTATATAATATATAGTGAGATATACGTACGAACCAATTGAATAATCGTAATACGAGGTGCGGGAAGTAAAAGCAAATAAAATTCTCCATATACTGTGTTAATATCACTTTCCGATAGCCCTCTCAAGTAGCACACTGGTGTATAGATTGGTGTAAATTTATGGATTTTGGTACAAATCTGATTGGATTGAATAAAAAAGAACGTTTTGGTGTATTTGTTATTCCACCAGTATTTCTTTCAAATCAAAATTCTACCTTTAACATTTTGGTACTATTTATTCATTGAGATTAGTACGAAAACTACACCAGCTCCTAAAATGCGCCACTTTTTTCATTTGGTTCACAAATTGCTCCACGTTAACAAATGTCATTAAAATTATTCAGGCGACATTCTGAGTAGTGATGTGCTGAATTCTCGGTACCCAATACTTGAAAAAAATTTCGGTACCCAATACTTCCTTTTCGGTACCCGATACCGATTCTACACACTAAAATTTCGTCATTATATCTGTGCCGTTCAATTAAAGTAGCTTAAGTCACTTTAGATGGTTTGACTTTGAATTAAAAAAAAAAATCAGTTTCCTTTGAAATTGTTTTATATTTTCATTAAGATTCTAATATAGGGGCATCTTGGTATATTTAATACACCAGTGGTGAAATATGCATCAATAAGGCACCCCTACACGCTTAAAGTTTGTTTGGGTACTAATGATTCAACATCATGCCTTCACAAATGCAGCTATAAGTTGCATAGTATATATGAGTACGAACAACTGCGACAATTTTTTCTACATAACATAGGCGAACGCTGATTTTATTTCTTCTTTTCGTACGCGAACGTTAACAAAACATGTTGAAATGTATACGTTCGCATTTGCGTTCGAATAATGGACGTGTGGTAGGCGCTTAAACTTCTCTCAACTGTGTACATTTGGCAAGAAACATTTTTTATACCAAATTCTCAAACTGAATTGTGTCTAGGGCAAAATAAATACACCGTTCTTGGCTTGGTAAATATTTTTGTACCAAACTCAAGAATCTGTGTAAGTTTTCAACGACGACCATATTTTCAAAGTATTATAAAAGTAAGGCTAAGTTCACAACCTAGAGTAATAGCGTTACGCGATGCAATGGAAATCGCTCAATCCAAAGAAACTTCTTCGCCAGCATAATCGCTGGCGATTAAAAAATAGCTAGTGTTTAAATTGCAGCAAAATTATACACGACTAATTTTTTATAATAGGGGAGTTTACGATGAGTAGCATTTTAGATTTAAAGTTGCTACGTACCAATCTAGCACATATTTTGATGTTGGGAAAGCAACAAAACGTGTGATACATTGCTACGTAGGGATTCCCCTAATATACTTTTTTTGTTTCCACAACCCTTTGACAATTTATACCGAAACTTAAGCATATTGTATTGTATATAATAGCAGTAGAAGAGATGTTTAATTTATTATATAAATATGTACATATGTTTTATTTATTTGGGCTTTAAGTATGAGAAAAAGATTTTTTTAACAAACTGCATAATTTTTATTTGTTTGCACAGCGATAAACACCAAGGACTGTGTAAATGTTGGTTAGAAGCGATTTTTATGTATTCTCGCTAACTTAGCCTAATACTGAAACTCAGCTGAACGCCATATTAAAGCTGTATGACTATTATTTAACTAATTTAACAATTTCATTATGTACATTGGCTCAACTATGCCACTTTATGTGTATTTTCGAACCTTTTTTAAACAGCGCATCTCTTAAAAATTGAATAATGGCGAAAAATTCATTGCTTTCAAAATATAAGTTTTCCCAGATTTATTTAAAAATCTTAAAATCCTTATAAATTTTGAGGCGCACGAGTTTTAGAGGGGTAGTACCGAAATTCACTCGACAGAATGAACCTCGTTTTTAAATTAGGAACTCACAGTCATATATATTCGCGATTTTCTTGCCCGCATATTACGAAAAGGAATGCGGAGATTTATAAAAAGAATTCCAAGTTGTGCAGATTAAAAAAGAGCTTCGGTGTAAATTTTATGTCTGAGTTAATTTTAAATTTGATTATTAGTAAATTTGATTCCTCCAATCTTTTCGTACTCTTCACACTCATGGGAATATATTTATGCTAGAATATGATGTAAATAATTTACCATTATGGTGTATGATGTGAGCCAATTATAAGTACGCATTTTACACCAACGGAGTTTATTTTATGTTCTAGAAACAAGAAAACTTGTATACCACTGGCATAATATATATACAGAAAATCAGTAAAAAAAAATTACGGTAGGTGTAAATAATACACGAAACAGCGGTATAACCTTTACACTGAATCGAAATAAACTGTTCAAAAACTGCGCTTAGAAATGGCATATTTTTTATATTGAAAATGTATATCACGCCGATGTAAAAAATACACAAAATATTTTGGTGTATTTTTGACTTTTGTGCTACTTGAGCTGATAGTTTCTGAGAAATTAATTAATCATTTCTGACACCTCTTCTTTTCGATGCAAACACACAAATATTTTGGTGAACGTGGCGTATGAGTAACACTCTTGACTGCTGATATTTCATTAAAAATATCTTTGCACATTTTCATTTGACGAATCATTATTTTGTTATTTATATATCGATTTTCTTCACTGGTGGCTTAGTTTTTTCTAAAGGAACAGGCTTTAACACAAGTGCATATTATTAGAAACTGTTATTTTTCGACTTTTTAATTAATTTCTCAGAAACTACCAGGGACATCGAAAAGTAATCTATATATGGTTTATGGAGAATTTTATTTTCTCTCTTTTGCCGTACTACGATTATTTTATTGGTTCGTAAGATATACCTGCGCAATTGGAACCACTCTTTTTTTAAGCTGAATAACGGTAAATTGCAAATATATCGAAAAAGTACCCATAAAAAAAAAATAACTCGATTTTCGGAATCAGCGAGCGATTTTACAAACAAATTGGATAGTGGTGTCTGAAGAAAAAAAATCAAAATTTAAATTTGTGATCCAGTGTTATTAGAGTGTCCGTTTATTAGGATGATATTTTTAAGGCAAAAATAATGAAAAGTCTGTGTGCAAGAAATTTGTCCGGCTATTGAAGCTGTCCTTTTATAAGGACTGTGCGTAACGAGAAATTTCACTATGTACTTATGTATAGAAGATTTTATGCCATCCGAAAAATTAAATTTGTAAATATTGCCTTTAAAAAGATGTAAATAAGCACCAATTTCCGTATCATACAAATACTTATCATAATATTTGTGGGGAAAGCTTTAATCCCTGAATTACTTAAAAAATAACGTGTATTACTCCGGACCGTGTACTTTATCGCTTACTCCGAATATTTGAAAATACAATTTAATAAATGCATTAAAAATGAATTTGTAAATTGTTTGAGGTGCTATGGCAGCGACTAAGAGCATTAACGGGAACCCGAAGTTTACAACTGTTGCTTACTTTTAGGCTTGATATTCGTTTATCAGTGGACAGTGGATTTGTTTACAAAAAAAAGCGTACAAATATGTAACCTTAAAATATATGCAATATTTACTACAAATTCATAAAAAATAAAAAAAAGACTTTAATTTTTTTATGAATTGAAAATTTACATACAAATTTCACTTTTAACTAGAGCTCTAAAAATCTATTTGCTATTTTATTAATAAGACAAATAGTTTATAGTTATGTGGCACATAATTTTAGGCTTGTGGTTTTGCATACAAGTCCGCTGTCTATTTCTCAGTTTCGACGAGATTAAACAATTTTGACTGAGATAGGTGTGATTCGGCACAATCGTTTTAGCTTCCACAGGCTGGGTTTTTAGCTAAGTTGTCCTCTTAATCAAATTAATTCTCTTTCTGCCGAAGTCAATGGCTTCGTACAAAAATTGAGAAAACTCAACAAACCTCTAACAGTTTGAGCCTGTTAATTGGTTTTCTTAGAAATATACTGCTCTTTAACTTAATTATTAATAATTTTGGCATAATAAAGTGAAAGTTGGAAGTAGTGACGGACTTACCGTTGATTTTTGGCAATTTTTTTTCTGGAAGATGTTTTTCATTTTCTCTATACAAAAAAAAAAATCGTAACGTATTTTATGTGGAAGAAAATCCATGACGAAAAAATTACCAAAAATCGTCGGTAAGTCTTAACAACTTAACATTCGCTTTTCTTCATATCGAAATAAAATTAACTACATAACTGCATAGCAAATCTGAATAAAAAGTTTCAAATTTTAATGAATATTGGTATCTTCAAATTTTTATAAACGTTCTACGAAGTTTGAAATTTCATTTGCATGGTTTTCTAGATTAATAGCTATATTTTCTCAAAAAAATAATAAAATTTTTTTTAACAAAGAAAAGTAGCAAAAACTTGCTAAAATGCCGCTTGCCTATTTATATTTTCGCACCGCACCTACATATAAACACTTATTTGTCAATAACGAGAATTAGAAAAATATAATGCAAATGCTTTGGTTGCCCAAAAGATTTATAGCAGATATTAAGCAAATTTTTCGATTACTATCGATTTTTCGATATATTAATCGATTATATACATTGTCGAAGACTTTGTTTTGTAATAAGCGCTAGATGCTGCAAAACGGTCATCGAGATCTTTTTACTTATGTACATGCACTTATCGGTAATTTGGGATATAGTGTGGGATCGCGTTTTTTACATTTTGATACTATTTACCGATATCGTTCTCAGTAATATAAAAATCCTTATCGACTTATTTATGATAGGTGGCCGATGTGGCGTAGTAGCTAGCAGTGTCACCCACCACTCCGTAGGGCTTGGGTTCAAGCCCTAGTCAAAGCGACATCACAAAAAATATAGAAAAAAGGTTTTTTCTTACCAGCGGTAGTCCTTCGACAGGCAATGGCAAACCTCAGAGTGTATTTTTGCTATGAAAATCAGCTTATCATAAAGACGCTCACATTACTACAAGCCTCTTTCTATTACAGTTTTTCGTTTTATCAATTACGAGCCTTTCTCTAGCCTCTCGCCGATCGAGAATCCTTCAAAAACATAATGTTCGTAAAATGTACGTTTTCTTGCTGGCTGGGTATTTTTGTTTGTATACATATGTATTACTATTTGGAAGCATATACGATGGGCAGTAATTGAATAATTGGAGTTGGATGAGATTTTTATAGACCGATTCCTTGGGCATAGGGGATATCTAAAGTCGACTCTCTTTTAACTTCCTTAACTCCTTAATATATACTGTCAAGGATATATACATATATGTGTATTTCTAATACAACTCTGTCCAGCAAAACCGGACTAAAACGGAGAAATCGCTCCATACTTGCTATCCTGCACCATGTAGGAAACACATATTGGGGTGTCAGTGATACTTGTTATAGCAAAATGCTGGCCCCTTGTTCTGTGCCCTTTGATCAATAAAATTTGTGATTGTAGCTCGCTCATTTGTAACTTCATAAGAAATTCAGCTACCACCCTATCCAGGAAGAACTTAGATATTTTGTAGGTGTTCCGGTGTTTGTGATGCTTCCGCTAATACATGGGCTCAAGTGCCATTGAGTGAATCGCGGAACCACAGTTTGCCTGTTCTTTAGTCAGTTGTTTACCTTGAATGCCCCAGTGTCGAGGTACCTAAACAAGTGCAAGCTATTTTCTCGTTGCAACAGGACTCAGCTGGGCTTAAACAAATTATTAATAACGAAAAAATATACGTTTGTACTTCCGAGGTTAACTGGATTTACATGAAATTAAAAAACAGCTAAAAATTACTAAATTGCCAAATATTTGCTTACATAAATTCTACTCTTAGCCTATAATTTGCTACAAATGTTACAAAATGTTACACCGCAAGTGATATATTTGAGTGCATTTGCCTAATTTGCAACAAATTGAGGCTTTCAATTGCATTTCAAATAGACGAAATGCAAAATTGTTTAGTCGACAAATGAGTGGCAAGAGTGGCATCGCAATGTGTGCAATGAATTCGATAGCAAAAAGCTTTTGAAAGTGGCAATAAAGGGCAAATGGGAAAATAGGAAAATAGTAAATGACGAAATGAAATTTAAGGTGATTATAGACGCGTGGCAACATGCTGAAAATACAAATAAACAAATGTTAGCAAATTGTAGACATAATAAATCACAAAACACACACTTGCATACATATATTAACGCAAAAATAAATTGAATTCGAAGCCTAGGAGATTGAGTTTATAAATATGTATGTGCGAATGTTTATTGAGAGGTAAGCACCTCAAGCCCCATGAACATATGCAATTCTCTAATATGCATTTGTACCCCAAAAGCTGCCACGCGATCATTATGCAAATTGCACAACTCGCTTTAAATGCTGCCAAAGCGATATTTCCACGAATTTCAGCCACCTGCTAGTGTCTCTGCGTGAGCGTAAAATGCATAAGAGTATGTTTAGAGTATTAATGTAGGTGTATAGGTATGCAATTGTGCAACGCTTAGTCGTAATTGCGTGAATTTTAGGCAATGGTGGGCGTAGCAGGAGCAATAACCACAAGAGAGGCTTTGCGATGTATATAGGCCTAGTGAAATAGAATTTTCTAAATGTATTGCCATGATGAAATTCTACATATACATATAAGTATATATGTACATACAATATAGCTAAGCTAAGTAGCAATCCTGAAATATAAAGAGAAAAAATGCATGCCACGTAGGAATGGCTACTTTTGAACAAGTGTTCGTGAGATGGGTGAGGTTACAAGTTGCAAATTAGTTACATGCTGGCGCAATAGAAAAGTTCAGAGATTTCTGAAGATTGGATTCAAAGAATAACTGAAAAAATTTAGTTAGTGGTATAGGAAACTAATTGTGTACTAGTTTCATTTTGGTCCAATAGTGACTTGAAAAAAAACAGTAGTTTGAAAATTTTTAAACTGCTTAGTGTAGGACGTGCTCACATGTAATTATATTGTAAATACCTTGTAATATACTGCGTTATATCATATCAAGTAACTAGACCTTAAGCATCGTGTAATTAGACCTTAAGCTATTATGCATTTATCGATAACTTTGTATCATGAGGATCCATTTTGAAATAAAAGCAAGCGTCATTGTACAGAAAGTTACCGTAGAGGAATGTCGACTAAAACCATTGGTGTTTAATTTTATTGAGAAAGCCTATTGATATTACAATAGTAAGTAATTAAAGTGAAATTTTTCGTAACTCAAAAACAATTTCCAATTCTCTGCAGGGTCCACGAAAATGTGGTTTTGAAAATATATTTGTACATTAGATTTGGTCGCGAAAAAATGATTTTAGGGTCGTACAACTTTTCGCTCTTGTTGAGTCCTAAAAGCAGGCAAAATCCAAATTTCTTCCTAATTTATTATTTATGTCTCGATTTCAAAATGTGATGTATCGTCGTTTAGTACAACTTTAATATTCCGTACACTTAGACTAGCTTCTAAATTGTAATAACTCTGTCCCTACAGCAGTAAATATAGCTTTACTTTTCATAGAATTATACATTTTAGCAAGCAATGACCAAGGACGACAATTTTTAAGGCCCTAAAATCATATTCAAGTAAGTTGTCAAACTTTTTTCTTTTGTGTGGCAACCAACCCTCTCTAATGTAGATATATACCATACAAATGTATAAACTACATGCTTTTCCGCTTGCTATACAATGATCCTTCAAAACCCCACAACATTTCGCCGCTTTGTTGCCGTCATTTGGCTGCCACTTTTCAATTGCTGCAATTTATGCAAATACGCACAGTTTTAGTGGGCGTCTCAAAACGCCTATAGCGGCGCACTTATGTGGCAAAGAAGCAGGCGCACGATTGAGTGAGTGTTGCTATATAAATTTAGATACACACTATAATGAAAGCGACTAAAATTTGTAGCGAAATATTTTTACTATTTTTGGGTATAGCAGTGTAGGCTAAAATTTTCGTTTGAAAATAAATTCAATGAATTGCCGAATTCTTACGCCTTTCTGTCAAAGTGCTTTGTTTTATAGCTCAACCAGCCACCGACGTAAAACCAAAGACCGTGTCAGCTAACACGACCTATCGTGTGGCATTCCCGTGATAACGTTGTGTTGTGTTCATATGTTGACACGGACTCTCGGAGCAGGGCTGCTAACAATTTTTAACTATGAAGTGCCATATTGGGGATAAAAAAGTGCTAAAATGTGTCAAATAGAAAAATAAAAGTGCCAAAAAAGGGGCCATTCTTTTTAGTTCTTCCCATTTAGCAATAAAATTAAAAACATATTTATAAAACAAAAGTCCAGTGCCAAAGTAAGATAAGCGAGTTGTATGCACTATAGAAATTAGAAAATTTTAGTTGAATAAAAAGAAGTACACGCAAAGGATTTCACAAAAATGTATCTATTAAAATATTACTATTTTTCAAAAACTTTGTGCCAAATTGAAAAGGTAAGTGCCAGTTAAAGTAAAATAGGGCCAAAAGTGGCACGGTTTGAGCCAAGTTGGCAGTTTTGCTTCGGAGGCTGGTTGAGCAATTAGAGTTTTCCGACGGGAGAGAGGCGCGAAGGCAAGAGAATTCTTCGCAATATATTTATTTCTTTAAGGTAAATAAACAGAACTGATATCTACCTACTGATATCACCTACTTTTCTTTTATTTTTATTTGTTTTTATGAAAGACTCTTTGTTTTCTCTTTAACGCGGTGGCGAGAAGAATTAAGAACTTGTTGGTCTATGCACCCACCCTAATCCATATCCGCAGGCGAATTTCCTTTGGGGAGTTACTTTTGCTGGGCAAGTCGGTTTGACTGAGCTTTCCACGGAAGGTTTTAACTTTCTTCAATATTCTTGGCAGTAAAATTGCTTAAATTAAATATATTTATAATATATATTTATATATATAATATAAAAGTATCGTTAACTGCAAGCAAACCATGTGTTGTGAAAGATATATTTATTTAAACGATTTTTTCAGTGTAGGGACAGTCGAGATAATTGAACTAGACAGTTTCTGTTTTTTAAATTGTAAGGATAGCTCCTTTTTTTAAAGGCTAGCTTTGGGTTACCTTAGATCATATAAAGTAAAATTATAGTGGAAGCTTTCATCTAGACCTGTGACGGAGCCACATCTTCGCGCGTAAAGCCCATTGTGATACCGTATTTGGTTCAAATGCAACAACGGCAGTGAAATCGAAAGCTGAGTATCGATTGAAATTGTCTAAAACATTCGATATCCTTTTCATCTCGATAACAGTGACAGTATTTATCTGCCTGAGATTCCATTTTTTGGTGTGTGTTCCCAACAAGAATTGACCATGGCTGACCACAATCACCTTTAGTTTGACGGCATTTCAAGCGAATGAGGTGGTAAATAGACCTTACTTATCCGAGGCTTAGAGAAATTTGATGTACTCTTTCATACATTGGTTATGAAGCACAATAATGAGCCAAAAGTTTGGGGTTGGAAAAACCCTACAACCTCTTTCATGGAAGAGTACCAGTTGTTAGGAGGGTCACAAGCTTTCGAGTTTCTCAGGCGCAAGCTGAAGACAAATAAGTTTAAAAAAAGTTTAAAAGTTTAAATAAACAAGTAATTTTTAGCAAAAAACAGAACCGACTTCAATTCTCATACAAAAACTTTAAGATTAACATTAATTTCTTCATGATACTATAATCGGAACTAAACCAAATTATGATGGGACCACCTATGAGGTACCACCTTTCCTTTAAAATGAATTATCGAAATAGGTTATTCGGTAACATATGTACATAAAAAAAATATTCCGAAGAATAGATAACCTCCTCCTTTTTTGAAGTCGGTTAAACATAATGAAAAATTACGATTTTGGTGTAAAGAAAATTTGCTTGCAATGAAGGTAATTAACAAATTTGTATTTTAACTCTTCAATAAGTTCATAATAAAATTTGTGTTATATAAATTCCTTTTTAGGGCTCGGTACAACAAAATTTTTAAAATAACAAGTAATTTTTAAGCGGAAAACATAACCAATTCTCATATAAAAATTTAGAAGTCTCGTTAATTTCTTCATGATCCAATGATCGGATCTAAACCAAATTAGAACGGGACCTCCCCTGAGGCACCAGAAAAAGGATTGTCGAAATCGGTTAAAGTTGTCCAAAGTTATGTTGTAGGATAGGTTAAGTGGGCGGTTCTGAGATGAGTTCACTCGGAGGCCACAAATGCCCATTGCGATGCCCAGGGGGGCTTTCCCATGCCTATCCCTATATGTCTTTGAACCATTTCGATTCTCGGGCGAATCCAAACAGTCCTTACAGTGGAGCTTTCCCTAAGGTATCTAGACTCTCGAAGAAATGGTCCCCAAGAAACTTGATGTTCCCAGGGCGCCATTGATGCTTCTGGTGCTCAACATATTGTCGAGCCAGGGAGTAGTCGGTGGGTCCAGTCCTACGGCCGCCATGGAGCAGTGTATGGATGCCAAATTAACATTCTTAAAGGCGCCTTCCATGTCCAGATGGCTACCAGTGCGTATTATTTGTGGGTTAATGCCTTCTCTATACTTCCGGCCACCTCGTGCAGGGCTGCTTCAACCGACCTGCCTTTTCGGTAGGCATGTTGGGCCTCGCTGAAGTTCTCAGGAGTAAGACATCGCGTGATCTGCAGACTCAGAAGCCTCTGCATTATTTTTAGGAGAAATGATGAGAGGCTGATAGGTCTTAAGTCCTTGACGGTACTGTGGCCCGTCTTCCCTGCTTTGGAAATGGAGATCACTCTTACCTCCCTCCGTGGCTTTGGAATATAGCTAAGGAGACTTGCCCTAAAAATGGTCGTTAGCAAGGGATTTACCGTGGTATTTGTTCGTTGTAGCATGGCTGGAAAGATTTCATCCGGACCCGGAGATTTATGGGGTTGGAAGGATCTGATAGCCCATGCTACTTTATCTTCAGTGATAATTTTTGTCAACTGGACTGCCTTGCCTAAGGGTACCAGGTTGTTCTGCCACAGGAGTGACTGTGGCTCCTACCCTGCAGCACCCAGGGAAGTGGAAATCCATCAGGTGTTCTAGTGTTTCAACGCTGTTTTCGGTATGCCCTCCTCCTGGTTTCTCCAGGTTAAGAGAAAAAATTAATGAGGTAAATTATTATAAATTTTTAATAGCTACATTTTAACATTTTTAATCAAATTTACAATAAAAAGTCTCTTAGTCCCCCCACTAAATTATGCTCTGCGTACGCACATGTATTTACATACATAAAAGAGAAAAAGTGATAGAGCAAATATAGGTAAATACATAGATAAGGAATCGAAAGTTCCTGATAAATTCATCAACATTTTTTTATCGAACAAAATACCTCACTAAATACACCGAAAAATATCATAGTAGTATTGACTTTATTTTATCAGATACGAACACTTAAAAAAATATATGCACGCAGACAGTTCTAACGCATGGCACATTTTCCTTGTGCTGTATTCAATTGAAACTGAAATTTAAAAAGGTAGCTTCTTTAAACTTACATTTTTTTACTAAACAACTTTAATAAATCTAAAAAAAAAACAATAGTTTTTTTTGAAAATTAAATAAAGGCCGTAAATAAAGCACCGAGGGGTAAACTTTTCCAGAACAAAATTTTGTCAAGCGGACGAGCGCGCAAAGTGTCTTTTTTTACGAAAAACATTGCGCCCATTAAGAGCAACAATAAAAGTCGACTACGATGCAAATAAATATCAAAGTTGTTGTAAAAGAAAAGGCAGGTGAGCAAGTGCAAAGAAAAATGGCAAACACTTAGAAAAAGTTTGCCTTCGTCTATGCCAACGTTCACACCTGATTGCATGCAACAAAACGTGCAACAACAAAGAATAAAACAGGAGCAAAAATGGCACTGAAGATGTGTGCAAAATAAAAAATTAAAATTAAAATAAAAGTAAAAAAGTAAATCTTTAACGCGTTCATCGCTGCTCACCCACTCTATACTTCTTTAGCTGCTTTTGTGAGGTGATTTTTCTTCGTACTCGCAGCCGCAACAAACATATTTTTATCGTTTGAACTGGCAGCTCGTCTGCGGCGCGCAAAGGGCAAATACGTTGAATTATGTGCAAATCACGTAAAATGCTGGCAACAACAAAAACAAAAAACAAAAACAAAAAAACAGCTGCGCAACTGCACATCGCTTATGCATGTGGGTGCAGGCAGTTAAAAACAACATGATTTGTAGCCGACAAACAGATGATCACATGTGCAACAGCAACTCGAATAAAAGCACAATAACAAGAGCAGAAAAACTATAAGCAAAACTAGCAACCGCAGCCTCGCACTTGGCAGCTTACAGTTCGCATGTTGCACGTTGCACTCATGTTGCATGCCACATAAATATGTCAGCTGTTGTTGTTGCGCTGTGGAATGATTCTGTCTGTCGTTAGTTTTCTCGCTTTTTGTTTGTAATTTTAGGTTGCTATTGCCTCCTCAGCTGCACTCATTCGTGTCTCTGCTTCAATCTCGTTTGGTTTTGAGTGGCATTTGTTGCAACACTATTATGCGCTTTGGCCCACATCGACGCACCCGAGCTTTGTACTACTCCTTGCCATTTTTTGCTTTGCCCTTTGCGCTGTCGGGTTGAACATTTTTCGTTATTCCGGTTGCAAGGAACGAAACTCCTCCACACAACTTCTTCTTGTCTGGCCATAACCTCTGCTCTTTCGATTCTCCGCGCTTCAATTGAGTTGAACAAGTGTTCTTAGTACCTTCGGCTGCCTTGATGTTGTAGCGGTGGTGGTAATGCTACTTTTTGATGCAACAGCTGCCAGCGTGTCAGTTGAGCACTGCGTGAATTATTTCCACACTTCTAAAATGCTCGTTGATTTATAAATACATCCCAGTGGGAAAATGTAGTGTGTAGTAATCGAAAAAATAATTAGGAGATAACATGCGTGTTAACAGCCGGAAATGCATTATTTTTCTCACGGCGATGTCCTAGAGAAAGTGGGGCATTCAAGTTTGCATTACCAGTAATGCAGGAATGAACGCGATTTA
Organism: Rhagoletis pomonella; assembly: GCF_013731165.1. Classification (NCBI taxonomy): domain Eukaryota; kingdom Metazoa; phylum Arthropoda; class Insecta; order Diptera; family Tephritidae; genus Rhagoletis; species Rhagoletis pomonella. Next base: position 28,386,023 of record NW_023458559.1, read on the forward strand.
ATATAATTTTGTTTGCGATTAGGGATGGCAAAAAAATAAAATAATCGATTAAGTAATCATAAGCGTTTGCACCGAGGTACCAACTAAATTACCTTTTTTTTTAAAAAGTCCGTACGTCCACTTTTCATTTCCCCCAGGCGTCATTGATATTCCGCTTTAGTTCTACGACTTGACGATTTAAATAAATATTCATTTCATCTTGTGGGTGCCCCAAGTCATCATCTTTCCGCCTTTGTTTGTGTAAACGAGATTTGTGATTCTGGTGACGACTCGCTACCCGTTTCCATAAGATCATCTGCGCACATTATTTCATTTCGCTAGAACTTCATAACTGAGACCATTGCTAACGGATCTTTGAAATGAATTTTTGTGAACCTCGGGTCGAGTAAAGTTGATGCAGCTAGCAAAATAGAATTGTCGATGGATGGATTTTAGATAACTACAGAATTCATATTTCTTGAAGATATTTTTACAATTAATGGATTAACGAAATACAAAACTATTATGCAATTAAATCGTAAATTGGACAAAAATAATCGATTAACATAATGAATTGATTAATCGCTGCCGTCCCTATTAGCAACTTTTTGGATACACTAGAATGCTGATTATATATTAAACAGTAATAGAATCTAGAACTCATAAGAAATACATTACATTATTTATCACGCATGTAATGCATTACTACTTTTCCCACTGGAATATGTTCATACCCATACTCACCTACTTACATATGTATACATGCAGCTGAATACAAATAAATACTCGTACAAGTCATCTCTTCCATAGTCACGTTGGCATCTCTTGGCAGTCAGAGCGAGTGCACGCATATAAAACAGGAATGCTCAAACATTTATTTAAGTACGAGAGCATTATCGTACGATATGTGGCGCTGCAAAGGTGACGCTGCCTCTTCTCGATTTCATATAATAAACAGCATTCAGAACTATATTTTTCTCACTATCTTAACTTAAAATAATTAAATGAGCATAGGGAATTTTGTCGATCCACAGTAAAACTTGCTTAGTGCATTTCCGGCAGCGATAGCCGACGTTATTGAAGGTAATCCAATAGCACTTGTTAGAGAAAAATTCATTTAAGAACAAGATTTTTTTGTAGTTGTGAAATGGTTATAGTATGCGGTTAATAAAAGTTAGCTCCAGTTTAATATTAAAACTCTTTATTATTTCTTATTAACTTTTATTAATTAGCTAAGCAGCGCGCTATATAGTTTGTGGCTTCTACACGCACTCAACAGGGTGCTCAACTTTCTACTTAGAATTGCTGCTGCACTAAACTGAAGTCTATCGAAAAGTCAATGGACTGTTTTAATTATTGCGCGATATTCATTATGCGTTTCGTTTTAAAATTCTATCTACATAAAAAAATTTAATTAAAAAATGTTTTTGTTTTGCTATTATAACAGGCCTTCCGGAATTTCTTTGACAATTCTCTTAACTAAATAATAAAAAAAAAAATTCATTCGTTTTCCGTCTAAAGAAGTAGCAAATATACTCACTCCCTCACTCAGCGCTCCATCATTTACCCACTCATCCAATCCCCTAAGCTTTTCACTCGCTATTCCATTGACTAACTTACTCACTCTTTATATAACTCATAGACTCACTCTCTCACCCATCCTTTAAGTCACTCACTCACTCAATTTTTTTGTCACTCACTAAATAACTTTCTCCCATACTAATTCAGATCCGCACCCATTCGCTCAGTCATTCACTCACTCATTCACTCATTCAGTCCTTCACTAGTACACTCACACTCCATTACTCACTCGTTCTCTTCATTCACTTATTTACTCGTTATCTCATTCACTAACTCACTAAATCACTCAGTACACACCCACTCCATCACCCACTCTTTTACTTACTCATTCTCGTTTTTAGTCAATCAGTCATTCACTCACTCACACACCTATTCTATAACATGTCATGTAATCATTCATCCAGTCATCCAGTTAATCACACACTCAAACCCTCCATTATTCACTCGTTATTCTTTCAATAAGTGACTCAATGACTCAACCGCTTTTACCACTTCCTTCACTCACTTGCTTACACAATCGCATACTCGCTCAATTAAACAGTGGTGGCCAAAACACATCGAACTACGTCTACGTTTCTGAAATTCTATTTAAGGCCAGTATGCAGTCCCCAAGAAAAGAAAAGGAAATGGCTAAGAAATTTTCTTGAGTAAAATTTCCTTAGGGCAGTACGCAGTTCTTAAGAAGTTTGCTCCGCTTTCTAGTACGGTTTTCTAAAGTTTTTTTTTTGCAATAAGAGCACAAGGCAACCCATGTCTGCGACAGAAATATATGCCGGTTCCATTATTTCTTGAGGAAAGAGTGAGCAACAAGCTGTGAAGTATCAGATGTCAAAATTCCTTGGACACACACACGAAATAATGGCATTTTTTTTTCACCGTTTTCTTGAGAGCTGCTTTCTGGCCTTTACATATGGGTAATTTCATAAAATATTTACACCTCAATATTTTTTTGGGGTGAAATATATTTTTTTACGTTTGTTATCGAAAAAAAAGAAGACACCTATTTTTCTATTTCGTCGTGATATTCGAAAATCTCGAAAAAAATTCCCGAAATTTTGAACTCACGGGGAAGTATCTTTTTTAATTGTTTGCAGTTAATAAACTATTTGTCGCAGAAAATCAGTTCAGGTATGAAAATGTGCGTAATTACCTCGGCTTTCTATGAGAGTGCGGGATCGATGGATCTTTCCACCGGAGCATCGTCATCCATACGTACAACATGGCCAAGCCAGCGCAGTCGCTGAATTTTTATGCGCTTAATTATGTCCATGTCGTAAAAAAGCCCATACAGTTCGTCATTCTATCTTCTACGATACCCGTCGTATACGAAAATAGGGCCGTAGATCTTGCGTAGAATAGTTCTCTCGAAAGCCCCCAAAGCCTTCTCATCTTTGTTCGACATCGTCCAAGTTTCTGTGCCATATAAAAGGACGGGCATGATAAGAGATTTGTAGAGCGTGATTTTCATTCGTCGAGAGAGGGCTCTGCTTTTCAATTGCTTACCGAGCCCAAAGTAGCACCTGTTGGCAAGAAAGGCAGCGAAACTACTGCATGTACAACATAAAGGCCAACGACTAAACGTCCTAGAAAATATGGAAATATACAAACTAAAAACCTTCGACGGCAAAATAATAAACGAACAAACAAATACCGCATCAGATGTTATATTCGAACCCTTAAAATTGATTTACTAAAAAAAGAAAAATGACAACAAAACAACAGGCATGGACACTCCGAACACACCAAAAAGCACCACCAGGGCAAAAATCATTGACTTTTACCTACCTGCAGGCAAAAACCATACAGCGACAACATAATGGATGTTAATATCGAAACAGCGAAGATGAACCTATTACCTGCTTCAAAAAAATGGGCACCATGGCATATCTAGTAATTAATCATCGACGAAAATCACATTACCTAAGATAAATGAACATAAATTAGGGACAAATCTCGAACCAGACGGAACGAAAAATGGCACTGAAGATGGCACAACGCCGAAACCGGTTTGTCTGCAAACCAAACTTGACAAGGGATGACGGAAATTCGTTCCAAAATAAATCAGTTATTCTTCGCTTGATCTCCAGGCTGACGTTGTTGGTGGTGTTTATGCGGGATCCTAGGTAGACAAAGTCCTTCACTACTTCAAAGTTATATCTGCCAACAGTGACGTGTGTGCTCTGCGTGGACTCTTTATATGTTGCCAGGTGGTACTTTGTCTTGCCCTCGTTCACCGCTAGACCAACCTCTATAGCTTCTTTTTCTAAACTGGAAAATGCTGCGGTTACGCCCCTTTGTTTCAGACCTACGGTATCGATATCATCTACATACGCCAGCAGCATCGTTCTTTTGCCATATATGATGCCGCTGCGATTCAGATTGGCAGCTTGGCAGCCATACATACAGTGGTAAAAAAATTAAAGCCGAACTACTTTTTGCCAAGTTTTAACGTATTATTTTTGTTATTATTGAACTTTTGTCATTTTTTTTTTTATAAAAATACCGTTCATTCTTTAACATATCCAAGTTTCCAAATTTGTGCAATATTAAAAAAAAAATCAACAAACTGTCGTACAAGTTTCTAAGGTTTTTTAAATTCTAAAAAATCAATCGAAATTTTTAGCTATTTGAAACTTGTACTTTATCTCAATAGAATTCAATGGGCTACAAAACTTCATACTCAGAATTTAATTAAAAACCTCGAAATTTTAACGAAAATTTGATGTGTTTTTTTTTAATTGCATAAATTTTTGAGGCAGTGTCACTCGATTAGTACATTTGTACATGTTTGTATTAGGCAAGTGGTATAAAAAAATGGGAAATTTTTTTTAGTCAAAAAATTTTAACAAATTAATTTTCGTTATTGGGATAAAGAAAAATTCTTTGGGTGTTCACACCAAATTTGTATTTATACGGATGTTTTTAAAGAATGAACTATAAAAAAGACTAACCAAAATTAAATAACAGCAAAAATATCATTTTAGAACTTGTGAAAATTTTGTGAGGTTATAATTTGTTCGACTACTGTACATAAGTTTACAATGATTACTCGGCCGTGCCAATATAGTAGCACAATACCACTAAGCGCATTTTAAAATTTTCAGGCAATAGCCCCATGCGATTATCGATTATATTTTTTGTTGTTTGTGTGAAATATTTTATTTTTATCAGTATTCTTCTTTCAATCAAAGTATGTTGAAATAAGTGGAACTAAAAAAAAGTTTAAATATTTTATCCTTTAGTATCCTTATATACATTGATGGAATTTAAATTAAAATAAAATTCTTCAAAATGCGTTCAAAGTTAAAAATCTTGGAGTTTAACAGTTTTGAAGGAAATTTTAGCATGTTCCTAAAGGATAATTGAAAACAAAATTTATAATTAATCTTGTTTCGAATTCTTCTTTCAAATTAACACCCATATATCCATATTTTGTGTAAGCTTTTGAAAATTTATTATAATTTATGGTCCTTTGGAAAAAATCCTGACTTCCCGGTAAAAAACCACAAATGCAGATTTACTAGATGTTATGTCCTAATACTGTACGTGGTATAATAATACCATCTTATATATGTACATAGAAGTAAGGTCGGCACGGATTGCATTGGTCTAAATAGCATACAAATTTATTCGAATAATTTTTAAGACAAAACCAATAATATGAGAGGATATGCATAGAAAACCAACAACTTTAGTTTTTTTTTGGGACAGTCTAATGTATGTATATGTATGTAAATATACTTTTTCAGCTGTAAGGTATTAAAACATAGTTGTTCCTTGGAAGCTGTTATTGGCCATCGTTTGTAAAACATTCGCTTCATTTTCATATGTTTTGACCACCACTGTATATAAGTAACCACATTTATCTTTACTTTACCGAAGATTCTTTCTTACCTTTAGCTGTCACGCGCTGCCCATAATTAAAAATAATGACCTCACTAAAAATAGATACTTAGAAAATTCAAGATTGCAAAAAATAATTGTACGAGTAGTGCAGTAATTCCAACAGCAACAGTCAACAGCCGCTTGTAGCCTGAATGAACAAGTGACGGCGATTGTGACAGACCAGCGGCATTATCACAAAAACAAGCGCCTCCTCGTAGGTGTGCTACATCTCAAGTAAAGCTAATGTAAGATAGCGGCAAGAAATCAACCGTTTTCTGCCTACTCATAGGAATTTTTATTTCCTATGCTCTTGTTCTTTGCTTTGCTAGCAATCAACTTAACAGAGGTAATTAAACTAAAGTAAATAAAATTACTCATCCGCCGTGGTGTGCTCTGCTTGCTTTTTTCACTGCTGTCCGTCCTTCCATAGCCTATCGTAGTTTTTAGCATTTGCAGTGTAATTTCACTGATTATTTCGCTGTACTATTTTTTTAAATAATGTGTACTTTTTTTTCTAAAGTCGACATCAGTCGTTGGCAGATAGCCGACATTAGCTTGCGGTTACAGTGTACTTGTGTCCGATGCCTACTGGAAAGTATACTCCTACCTACTAAAATAATGTTGATGTTGTAATGTTGATGAGCGCAAGAAATAATTTTATTTCTTTGCTACTTGACTGTGCAGCTGGCTGACTAACTGACTGACTGCATCGCTATCAGGTTGGACAAATGAAGAGCTACGTGATTTTTGCAATGCCACGTAAACCCGATTTGAAGGTAATTAAGCTCATTAACGCGTGCCAGGAAGCGCATACTTACATACATACATACAAACATGAAAGCTTGTGGTTAATGTAGCAAAAGTTGATAGGGTGACTTTTTTCCATTCGATGTTACTCACACTTAGCACCAAAATACATGCGAACAGCAGAAAAAAACTTGCCACAGCAAATTGTTGAAACCATTTACTTAGTCGCGCTGAAGTCGATTTTCAGTTGGAGCGGAAAGTTTCATTGCAAACTTTTCTATGCACTCAGAAAATGTCGACTGCGCTAGCAAAAAGCTACATACATACACTTGTACGGCAAGTACCAACATACCAATTGCACGCTGCATTTGCTTTGGCTGTCCATTGAGGGTAGCTAAAAATTTGCTAAACGCGTTCGGAATTTACAATTAATTTTAATTTCAAGTCAACACCTTGGCCGAAATGTCTAATTACCAAATGACAATTTTTATGCTGCTATGGCGAGCAGTTCGTACTACAATATTTAGGTGGAGCTATTTGTTATCTCTCCCTCTTTGTGGATTATATCTGCTGCGCTCATTGTTGGTGTGGAACCCTAAAGGTAGGTTGCTAATGTGGAGTAGCAGCTTACAATTAAAAAGTTAATAGTCAAGTTGGAGCGAGCACACTACAATTAGTTTGAAAACCACAATTCAACAAGCCAGTAGCGCATGTTAAGAAAAATTGTCACGTACTTCCTAGAACCAGTGCTTTGGTTAAATTGGCTACGTGATTGCAAGGAACGAGTAGATCAGCAATGCTCGCATTAGTCGCATCAAACTATCGGACTGTTGGAAAAAGAGTTAAGTTGCGTTTTGACGTAGAATACGTCTTACGTTTCGATACGGAGGCTATGCTGAAATGTTGTAGTTGTAATTTTTAAAGCTTGACGAAAACGGTTATTGCACGAGATTTTATATAAATTCAACAAATATTGAGCATTTTAAGGCAACAAATTGTTGAAAAAATTTTAATTTTTTTTTTATTACTAAAATGCTCGAAAACCGCCCGAATGATTTTATTTTTGTTTTCTTTAATCTAAAATTCAAGAGTTTTCCTTTCGTTTGGTATATGGGAAGTATTGGTTGATATCTTCTAAGTGTGTTTATTAGATTCAAATATATGGGCATAAATGATTTTCCAATAAAAATTAATTCCGTAATCGTTTTGCAAACACGTGCATTAAAGTGGTCCAAAAATGTATGTAAAAGAAATAAGGTCGGCTTTTTAATGCCGCCACCCCCTAGGAATGTTGTATACCGAAAAAAATATACCCCTATTTTTTATTTTGAAATCAGAAAATATTTAGGGAGTGCTCAAAGCGCTCAAAGTTTTCCATGTATTTTATATGGGGAAAAAACAACTCTTCGTAGAAATAGAATAGAATTCTTAAAAATCAACAGTTTTCGATCGGAAAACTTTTCTTATCTTCAGGAGACTCCCAGTAATAATACGCAATTGTCTCTTTAACCATTTTTTCATAGTAACTATATTTTAGGGTCCTCCAAAGCTCTTAGAAAATGCATTGGGGGGACCAATAAAAAAAATCTTTAATCATAAAAAATGGTTAAATAAACAATTGGATATTAATACTGGAAGTCTCCTGAAGAGAACCACAGTTTTTCGATCGATTGATTTTCAAGAGTTTTGTACCATTTCTACGAAATTTTTTTTTTCTCCATATAAAATACGTGGAAAACTTTGAGTGCTTTGAGCACTCCCTAAATATTTTTGATTTCAAAATAAAAAAATAAAGGTATATTTTTTCGATATAGAACAATCCTAGGGGGTGCCGGCATTAAAACTCCGACTTTATTTTTTTGGACCACTCTAACGTGCATGTGTCGGAAGTGTGGGAAGGAGACAAAAAGTATGTATGTGTGCGTAAGTACATATTTCGGCTTTTGATAAATAGATGGCGCAAAATTTATAACCTAATCACAGCGTATGTACATACATATGTTGACTGCAGTTGTTGTGGATCTGTTTCTATTTCTTAGTAATCTATGTATGTCTATACATATTATATATATACATTAGACTGTCCCAAGAATATATGGAAAAAACTTGTGTGCAAATTTTGATATGCATACTCTCTATATTTGTGATTTTTAGCCTAAATAGCATATATATGAAGTAAATTAAACTAAGATTCTTCAAAACTCATTCAAAATTAAAAATCTTGAAGGATAACATTTTTAAAGGACATTTTTGACATGTTCCAGAAGGATAATTGAAAACAAAAGTTATAGTTAATCTTGTTTCGAATTCTTCTTTCATTTGATACCCATATCTCCATATTTTGTGTAAAATTTTGGAAATATATTATAATTTATGGTCCTTTGGAAAAAACCCTGACTACCAGGTAAAAAACCAAAAACGCTGATTTATTAAATATTATGTCCTAATACTGTAGGGAGTATAGTAATACCGTCTTATAAAGAAGTAAAATGAGTAAATTAACAAAACACGCGAACTGCAACAAGCTTATTCTGATAACTTTGACTGCAAGTCGGCACAAGTTGCCGTGGTTGGAATTGCATAAAATTTTATTCCTATATTTTTAAGATAACGCCAATGAAATGAAGAGGTATGCGTAAAAAAAACAATTTTGGTTTTTTGGGACAGTCTAATGTACATACATATATGTATTAAACATGTATGCATAATACGCGAAAACTTTTTGAAGTGAAACAACACTTAAAAAGACCAATCAAAGAATAAAAGTAAATGTGAGTAGCTACATAGATAAAGAAAATGATGAAGGCAAAGGTAAAAAAAAAAACAAAAACAAAGTTGCATAAAAATAATGGCAAAAATGAAGACCAAGGTAAATTTAAACACTTTTCTTATATACATAACGGCAAAGGTGAAGGGGAATATTTATATGAAGAAAATGATAAACATAAATGAAAAAACAAAGATGAGGATACCGATAAAATTATAGATGAAGATAGAGGCAATTTCGTGGAGCATTTCTTCGATAAATTTAAAAAAATTTTGGTCAAAACTTTAAATATTTAATCAGCTTTTTTGGGTATGCAATTTCGCAGTCCAATAAATTTTTGTAAAATAGAGTGCAAATTCACGATAGCTAGGCTTACCTTTGATTTCTGACAATTTTTTGTTCACTCGTTTTCTTTTATACAAAGTATGTTAGAGAATTTTTTTGTATCTATGGAGAAAATGAGAAACACCTTCCACGAAAAAAATTGCCAAACATCAATGGTAAGTTCTTTGTACAAACATTGCACCGAATTAAAAAAAAAACTTTTAAACTACTCATACCATTTCAAAGTCCTTTTAAGAAAAACCTGACGCCAGAGAGTAAAATTAGAATCGCAGTTTTACTATATTTGGCCCATAGTTTTGTGCATATATATTTTTTTTCGTGTGTTTTGATTTGGGAAATAAATATTGCGATGTGAAAACTGCTTAAGTAGCGTGCTGCTCTTCTTGCACTTAATATTGTGGCGTCATTCGGAGAGCTGATATTTTAGAGCATTTGTGAATGCTATGTACATATGTATGTATATTCCTCAAGGCCTCGCCTTAATAAACATGCTATATCATTGTAGTTTTTGTATTTATGGTGCGATTCTTGTCAAATTGAGAGTAATCAGATATACAGCCCTGTTCTGCATTTCGACTCGACTTGACAAGTAAATCGACACACTTTCCGACTAATTTTTGTTGTGGTGTTCTCAATTCCGAGTGAGTTCGAACAAGTTAGAAATTGTTCTCGAATCGTTTTCATGTCGATTCAGTAATAAGTTGCAACAGCTGTTGTCAGTTATTTGTGTAAAAATTAATTAAAATCTGTATGAAACTGGAAAAATGCCAGTGCCAATGAGTTTTGGGTGCGCCCAGGCCAGAAGACGTGCTATTGCACGCTCAAAACAAAAAAAAAATCGTCAGCTAAGGATGCATGTGGACATATCGAAAATTGGACTCCAAGCAAGGTTCAATGTAATTTTCTTTATCTAACTCGATCTGTAGGTAGCTTTTAGGTCTATAGGATCTTATCGCATAAATAAAGATGTTTTTAAAGTGCAGTTAACCAAAATAAAAAACAGGTTAGCGTAGAGACATCGTTTTATTTCAGCGAAACGCAACTGGCAGCCACACTCCGGTTCTTAGAAACTGGCTCCTATCAGTTAAGAAAAGCTAAAGACCAAGATGTCAATATAGGCAGATGCACTTTTTCTAAGGCATAGCATTTTGCTATACAGGAGCTGGAGAGGAGAGCGAAGGAGAGACGAAAGCGATTGTAGATAGAGGGGAAATGAGAGATGAAGTTGCCCACAGCTTACAAATTTTACATTTTTGAATTTTTTAAACACATAAATAGTCACTAATACAGAAATATCCGTAATTTCGTTTTTTTACAATATTCAGAATATTTGCCATCATCGTTTATTTTTGTTTTAACCCTCCGATGAGTGACAGTGCCGATGACGTTAGATTCGTGAGAAGGTCCTTAGGGACCTACAAAGAGTTGCTCGATGTTTCGACTGTACATGTGCAACTTCTTTGGTATTTATGTTGTCTTTTGATTAAATTAACGTCCTGCATATATATTAGGAATGAAATAATTTGAAGAACAAGTGAAAAAAAAAATCAAAACATGAAGACAAGTAACTTGTTATTTCTTCTAAAATTGTACAAGATCCCTAGGGACCTTGTCACTAATCCCCGTACTATATATGTTGAAATCTCAACAACACTCGAACGTGATCCCGTATCCCTTCGAAACTTATTTTAAACGATTCAGCTTAATTTATTCATGGAATACATGTATAAATTCTTTTCAAAAATGCATTGAACAAAAAGATATAGGCACATGAAATACGAAAAGGTCCCTAGGGACCTTCTCACAAATCGAAGGGTTAAATAGCTCATTCCATAACAAAAACCATATAAATCAATGTTGCAAACTTTGCATAAAATTCGCAAAAATTAATCAAACTTTTATCAAAACTTCAAACTTTGTATTTAGAATTTTTAGAAAATTTTCGCGTATGCAGTTTTGTAGCCCATTAAATTTTAGTATAACGAAGTGCAAGTTTCAACTAATTAAAGATTAACGTTGATTTTTTCGAATTTTTTTTGTATCTAGGCTTTAGCGCATTTTCTTCCAATTAAAATGCTTGCATGCGCTGAAGCGGAATCAAGAACAGGTCGGTTTCATTGCGATCGTTTTCGCTTTGTTTTTCTGAGTAATTTTTGAAGATCAATTTTAAGATACGGATTTATTTGTAAGTATTTGAATACAGATTAGAGCAATAATGACTTATAAATTCTCTCAATATCATAAAAGTTTAAAAGAAAATATTTGGTGGACAAACTGCATATATATTTGGGTTTAACTAGCCAACTTCTTTTCATTCAGACAAGCCAAAGTGAAAGCTTTTCAAATCGAAAAAATTTTGTCGGAATCGAAATCCAGAACACCAATGAACTTCGATTCCGAAAAATTTGATCGGATTTAAAAAAATTTTTTTTGCTCATAAGCGCTTTTGGCATTAATTTTTGTGTAACATGTTATATTTTCGTTTACTGCCCCCAGCCCCCTCATTATTATCGCATAGGATAGATATAGTTAATCGATATTTTTAATTAAATTATAAATAATAAAAATTAATGTACATTTCAACGCTGTAAAAAATGGCAGAAATAAATAACAAAAAAAAAAATATACAAAAGCACAACAAAAGTAAACCACAACAACACGCATCGATGGCTGTGGCATTTGTTGGCTGTGGAGTGCAAATGTCTGCAATTACCAGCAAATGGACTGTGATTGGTGTTGTCTCATGGTATAATTGCTCTTGTTGTTGCAGTTGTTGAAGTCTGAAATTAATGCAAAAGTAATAAAGGAGGTCAATTGCGGTGCACTTTTGAACTTTATGCAACAATAAAAAAAATACGAGTATTAACATGGATGTGTATACATATTTATGTAAAAGATACTTAATTGCGAGTTATATGTTCATATATATATATAATTTTTGTTGACGTGTAGCTTACTCTTTTGAGCTTTTGTCTGTATATATGTACATTAATATATACGTATTTGTCAAGCAACAAAAATGTCAATTACAATTAATTGCATTATTAAACTCGACGAAAATTTTAAATATAAAAAACGAGGTACAACAACAGCTATAAAAAAATAATAAAAATATCTACCAAACAACGAAAATAAAGCCAACCGCAAATGTGGAAAAACGGTCACATTGAAATAACAAAATTAAAAATTAAACCGCAGAGGCAACAATAAAAAAATGTGCACACACAAATGTGGCTTCAAATAGCTAGTGCAACAAATATATACTATATAGATGTACATGGAAGAGGGTAGTGGTACTTCGTAGAATTCATGTTTGTATGCCACTATAGATACATACATACTTACATACACGCAAATCTTGCTAATACCTTACCTACGTACATTTGTCTGCTATTACTTTTGGCCACAGAAACAACATAGTTGAATTCGTGTTGAAATAATAAATTGCTATTAATTGGCATTAAGACTAAAGCAAATTACCAATTATGACATTTTATTTCGAGACCTCACGTACATAAATATATATACGAAGTTATTGCAAAAAATATTTTTCTTTATAAAACAAACAAACATGTAGATAAAACATTTATAGACATCTTGAATCAACAAAAAAATGACAAATTAAAGCTTTAAATGCATTTTGATTTCCTCATTTACGTTTGGAAATCAAGTTCAAAGTAAATTGTTTGAGTGGGTTTCAGATAGTTTGTGCAGAAAGTACTGTTAAATAATTTTCGATTCAAAATTCAAGTGCTGGGTATGAAAAATATAATGTAGAACTCATCTGCTATTAATTAAGTTGTGTTATATTATAAATTGTATGAGTGCTTTATTTATATTTAAGCGGTATTGGCCTTGTCCCGCCCGTGACAAAAAAGCTAAAATTTGTTATATTTAATTACAGAAGTTGAGGATCTGTTTGTTAAATAATGTTAGAAATCATTGCAAAAGTTTACCACAATTGCATTTCCGTTTCCACATAGTTAGATAGGGATAACTCAGCAGTGAAGAATGTCAGGGTCAGTAGGCAGAAGTGGGTTTAAAGTTCTGATAAGCTTTATTTGTTTGTTGAAGTGAACGTAGGAGATGAGAGGGGAACGTGCGGACATGCTCATTACCTATATACCCTTGTGGTCAGCTGACTAAGTTAACCTTCACCGGTCCTCCAAAACTTTGTCGAATTGTTGCTTGTGTATACGCTCCTATACAAACAGACCTGACACTTCGAATCAGATTTTTAAGAAAAATTATAAATATTGGAAGAACCTGCGTGAATGCGATTTTATAGCAGCTTTGAAATTTCACTTTGTTCTATTGAAATTGAATGGGCTATATAACTACATAAATACTTGGGATTTTTGTTGAAAATCTGATTAGAAGTGTCAGATCTGTTTCTGTACGAGCGTATACACAAGAACCGGTTTGGAATCTCTTAATTTTGATTTTACGTTTTTCATGCAAGATAAATGTACTGTACCAAAGCCCGGAATTTCAAGAATTAGTTTTTTTTCCGTATTAAAGTTCAAAATTTAGATATGGTCGTACACAAAGAAGCGAAGTTTTTGTTTCTCTTGTTTAAATAATGTATTTTATAAATCCACGTTTCAAACTTCAAACAAAAATTAAACTAACTTTAACAATTACACCCAAAATTTTTTAAGCTTTTTATTCAGAATTAAAAAAAAAATCTAGTTGTGCAGTTTCGAGACCATTAAATTTAAATAGTATGTAGTAAAAAGTGAGAATTTCAAAACGCATGGAAATCACGTTGGTTTTTAATATTTTTTTTTTTTTTGCTGACGGTTTTCTTGGTTTGACATTTTCTTCCATATAAAAAGCACTATCCTGAGATAATACGTCAGTAAATTGAACCTGTACTTGGTTTCTTATATTATTTAATAAAAAATCTTCAATACGGACCACACAAAAGCTCCTTTTCATATACAAATTCGTACGGGTCCCACCTATGACATAGAACTTTCGGATTTTTTTTTTAATAAAGCAGTCATTTTTGTATAAGTTTTTGCTTTGTTAGTATTCGTGGCTCTTTTTTTATTTCAAGACATCAAAAACACACAGAAATGTGAAATAAATTCGCAGCGTTTCCGTAAAATATATCTGCTATAAAAATAAGGCTATTTTGTCTCACCCGTGACAGAAGAAATAACTAAGTTTTTTTCACATAAGAAGTAAGTATAGTAGTGAATACTTTATAATACTTAAAATTAAAAAAGAAAATAAATTTTTATTGCACAAATGCTCCACCCGTGGCGGTGCAATACCCCATATATAAAAGCATATAAAAACTCTGGCTCACTGCATATCCATATTTATTTATTTATTATTTGTTATGATTATCCTTGACTACTTGACGGTTCATATCGCTGGATTGTTAGATACACTATCAAGATGACCAAATTAACTACAGTTCTATTAACTTTATTGTACAACAAACAATTTTCAATACTCGCTAATGCAACAACAATACTTAACGATACTCGTTAAAGCAATTACAACTCTTTACAAAACTTGCTAACACAATTTATCTCTGTTTTACAACTTAACTTATAACTTGCTGATTCACAACTGACTTGCAACTTGTGTAGCAGCGGCCTTATATACCTGCGCTCGCTCAAATAGTAACTCTGGAACATCCTGCCGTGTATCGCTCATTCTCTCGCTGTTCGCAGTATTCATACACTTGACGTTTCTCGCTGTCGAATATTTTACGTCATTCTGCCATTTTCTTGTTGATCGCGTCGCGTAGCAGTATAAAGAAAAAAACCTTTTTTATTGATTAAATGATGAAAGCGCTTATATTATAGTTTCTAGAAAGTTTTCAGCCAAACTATTTACCATCTGAGAATAAAACGACTGCTGTCAGATTTAGATTTTGCTCGATAATATATTAAGAGAGTATCGGTGTATGTGTGTCATATATGTATGTCGTCAGAAGTCTAGATTTGATATAAAAAAAAACCCACATAAGATACTCGTATCACTGTCTTAAATCAAGTTTTGAGCATTGGTTTCGTTCCTTAACCCTGCGCGTATGCTTTTTAAACGTTTCGCTCCATTTTCCGTGAATTAAGAATGAGATCGGTGGTATTTCTATTCTAAATGAAGAATATTTTTAAATAAAATGCGTTTAAATAAACATTGCTGGAAATCATCTTCTGTCAGATCCTGCAAGACGTGTGCAGTTTTCATTTTCACCTTCTTCCAAGGACTCAATCTTAATTATTTTAACACAGATTTCATTTTAGGAAATAGCTAGAAGTCGCGCGGCACAAGATCTGTGGAATAAGGTGGACTGTCTAACCTTTGGATGCTGAAAGTTTTTGGCTCGAAAGCTCCTGATAGTTAATGCGAAATAAGTCGATGCATTGTCTTGGTGAAGAACCTCTAACTTGTGCTTTCATAATTCGGGTCGCTTTCCTTACACTTTCACAGAGTTTAGTACGAACGTGAAGCTCTTAGTAGTATGACCGAAATTTGTAGATTAATTTGTTTACTAACAGCCGCACTCAGAAACGTTCCTTAAATTGGCTCTAACGGACACTGGACTAATGATCTTTATATCTGTTAATTAATGTGTTGAAAATTATGAAATAAAAAAATTAAGTATGGCCCCGGTTGCGGTTATTTATTTTTGTGGCATCACTTACTTCTTATATCATTTTGCGCCCACTGGCTCAACAGACGCAATGGCTGAGTGAGCAGAGTACTGGCGTGCCATTCGAGAGATCCGAGTTTGAGTACTTGGGCAGGACATTTTCTTTTTATTATGTTTTCTTGTTCAATTTTTATAAACTGTCTTATAGAATTTTTTTTGGTTTTTTGATCTAATTTTCTTTTGATTTATAAATATTATTGCTTTAAAAAGGGGGAAAAAAAATGTATTTAGTTAGATTTTCAAAAACTGTTTGCAAAAAGATAAACAAAACCAACAACAGGCCAATCCTGGTATCTGTCTTTCAACTAACCTCAGCCTTTCCAGAGACAAAAGTCTCTATATTTCGACAACCATCTCGAAAGCTCTTTTCTGTATTTCGAATGATAAATTAAAAGATGTGCTATAGTATTATTATATTTATCGTTTAGCAATAAGTTTTCTAAAAACTATACGAAATGAAAACAATATTTTTTTAAAACAGGAAAAACTAAAAATTTTAGAAACTGAAAGTAAAAGAAAAAGATGAATTAAACAAATTACCAAACGTTAAATAAAATAAAAAATGTGAATTTTTAAGCAATAAAAAAAATGTATTAAAAAGAATTCCCTGCCGAGAATTGAACTCGGATCTCCTGAATAGCATGAAAGTGCTCTGCTCACTGGGCCATTGCTACTGTTACAGCAACGTTAACGAAATTGAAATTTATTGAAAACAAACAAAAAATTTCAAAATCATTCGTTAAAAAGTTAATAAAGGTTTTTGTTTACTTAACTTTAATGTTCATTAAATGCCGTTGACGAATCATTAACTGACTCTAATACTATGTCTCCATTGAAAGATTTATCCATTAAGATTTAATAAATCCAGTTGCTAAATCTCGGCCGTCTCCATTACCACAACCAGATATGTTTGACGTTCACATTTTTAAATATTTGACGTTTACTTATGTATGATTTTGTAAATACAGTTGCGGACATTGATATACAGACAGATAAAAGGAAGGTGCCAAACGGAATTTCATTATGTGAATTCTTAATATTATTGGCTTCTTATTCGTGGTAAATATGAATGTATAATATATAGTTTGGAAAATGTAAAGAATGGTACCATATTCCCAATCATTTTCCCGAATTTAAGAAAAATTATCGAAACGGTAAAAAACATTTCCGGAAAGAAAAATTTTTGTAGAACTCTCTTATTCATAGGAGGGAACCGAAAATCCAATCGTGGGCCTTTGGCATATCATGAAGACGAATTGAGTTCTAGAGGATGTTCGGTGCAATGTTATCGAAGCAGAACCATTACCGAAATTTATAAATTTTTTGTCGGAGCGCGCAAATGACTTATAGAAAGCGGAGAAAACTCTGCATGATATTACTATAAAACATTTCTTCTAAATTTTTAGTTTTTAAAAAAATATTTTCTTAATTTATTACAACCAAAGTTATGTACATATGTATTTCTAATTTTCCTCCCAAACTAACAAAAATATAAAAATTCCTAAAAATACGAAAATTCATGTTTTTATGATAGGCTAGATTTCAATGTCCTCAACTGTATATTGAAAACACAAATGTCATTTGACTTATGGCATGTGAATTTGTGGTTGCCACATCCAACAAATTGTACTTATTGATCAATATTATTGAAGATTTGACGAAGATTTAACTTAAATCTACCGCCTTTCGAGATTTAATTTTATATGGTAAATCTCAAAAGATTTAACGCCAAATCTCGTCAGAGGGCTATATCTTCATTAAATCTCAAAATGGAGACATAGTATAAGATGGCATTTTTTCAAATCGTTACTGAGGGACACCTTAAGTAATCATTAAACGACTGTGAGTACGGCTGTAAGCCCTAAATTTCTACCACTTAAAAATCTTTCTTATTTTAAACTCAATTTTACAAATTTTTTTGTATAAATATTAAAAATTGAGTAAATTAAACTCGTACAAAACTCACGTATCTGCCAGCTTTTTAAAAGCGCACACATATATATACACGTTCCCGCAAAACTGAATCATATGTGATTTTCGATTTTGCATTCTTTTAGCAAACAACGAGCGCAGAATTTTTCTTCCTTCGACTTTTACTTTATTTATTCCATCAGCTTCTTGTGACTTTTGCATGAGTCATGAGTGGCACGAGCGTAGAAAGCACGAATCGCAGGCGGCTGTAACGCCCTCACATGCATGCATTTGCACGTGAAAAGCTACTAGTTATATATGCTATGGCAGCATGCATTCATTCAAGGCATTCATTGGGATTCAATGGGAATTCGAACATAAGGCCGTTAGGTAACTACATACGTATGGTGAAAAAGCAAGAAAAGTTTCAGAATTTTAAATCGAAGAACAACGTTACATGGCATGAGCGTATTTGAACGAAATCGAAGATGTTTTGTTATTGATATCCTGGCGAAAATAACTAAATTTTTAGAGAGTTTTTTCTCCAATTAAAATGTATTTGTAATTAGTTCTTGAAACGAATCTGGTGCAGTAAGCGAGTTTGATGTAAAAAAACCATCTAAGATCAGCAGCTAGATATAAGGTCTCATTATATTTCCAAAGAAGCCAGCATAAGTGGGACAGTAGGTAGCATAAGAAGAATGTTAGAGGAAAGCAGGACTCTAATATTCCCTTCATTCTGTAAAATAAGTTAAGCGTAAGTTGTGAAATATTTTTTAAGTAAAAAAGAAACGAACCACCCGCACTCGTTGCTAATCAGTAATGCAAAACAAGTTGGAAAGCTGTCAGTATTTGGTGAATATTTTTTTTTATCAGAAGAAACGCTCTGCAAGAGAGTAAAAAATTAGAAAAAAGAACTTGAATGTTCCTGCATTTCTAAAATGTGAAAGCAAATGGCAGTGAACAAATTTGGATCTACAAAAAAAGCAAAGAGTAAAAAATATGCAGCATTTGAATTTTGATAAGATGTGCTGAGTGTGGCAGCTGCAACTGTAACTAAGCAGCTGTATGCTACAACATCCCGACAACAGCAGTGACACCAACCAAATGTGTTTGCAAACTGCTGCAACCAAAACAACAGCAACAAAAAACACCGAGTTGACCTTTTTTCGCTAGCAACTATGTTTGATATGCGAAGCGTGTAATTTTGTGCGAAAAAAAATTTTAGCAGCCGGATATGTGCATAGCGATACAGCAACAGCAGGCGGAGCGACATATGTGAATTGAGAGGCGATAAGCTCTGAAATTCACTGCAGTTGTAGGTGAATTTTGTAAGACGAAAAATTCGAATCAAGTTTGCTTTTGTATACAGTTACACGACAGCTCATTGATACGCATACGCGTATGCTCCAGTGTAGAGTTGTAGTGCAGCTGTTGCTACTCTCGTTGTTGCTGCATCACTAAAACTAAATTTATTTCAATTCAATTCAATTGTATTTGATTTACGCAACAATTGCCATGGGGATACGTGCATGCAATGGTGAAGTTTTTTCGGTTTTTTTGGGTTGGGGCGATTTCCAGTACCACTACAATATTTTGGCTTATTTTGGCGCGATTTATGATCTGAAGTGAAAAACATTGCTGGTCTTTGTAGCTTTAACATTCCGACTATATTCCGTGATTTCTGAAATAATTTGAAAATTCAATTTGTGCTCATATTCGTTTTGGTATTCATACTCTTATTCCGATTCGTATTCGCAATCGTATTCGTATTAGCATTCAATTTTGTATTCATACTCGAGATCGTGTTGATAATTTATTTTGTATTAAAACTTGTATTTGCATGTGTATCGACTTAGTATTCGTACTCAGATTCGTATTCGGTTTCATTTCCGTATACATACTCGATTTGGTGATTGTGTTTGTTTGGTATTCATATTCATATCGGCGTTCGTATTCGTCTTAATATTCATATATGTATATTTCTGAAAATTTTTAATATTCAATTTGCGCTCGCATTCGGATCCCCATTCTTATTCGGATCATATTCGTATTCGTTTTAGCATTCGATTTCGGATTCATATTCGTATTCGTATTAGCATTCGCTCCCGTTTTCTTGCTCTTATTCGTTTTCGTGATCGTGTTGATGACTAATTTTGTATTAAAATTCGTATTAGCATACGTATTCGCCTTAGTATTGGTACTCAAATTGGTATTCATTTTCATTTGCGTATTTACCTATTCATATTCGTTTTCTTGTTTTAGTTGTTAGGTATTCATATTCGTATCGGCATTCGTATTCGTCCTAACATTCGTATTCGTATATCTAAGCATATTAGCGTTCCTATTCGCTTTCATGTTCGCAAGCGTATTTTTTATGTGTTCGTATTCGTATCCACATTCGTACTTGTATTCGTGCTGGTTTTTATATTTGTACTTATATGCACATATGTATTCTTATTCGTATTTGTGTTGGTTCTCTATGCCAGTTATAATTCCGAACCACTCTTTTGTGGTACTGGGACAACTATTTGCTCCATACAAAGTACAATACGGCGTATGAGCAACCTTCAGCTAGATACATAGTAACTGCTTGCGCTTTACTCATTCATTTGAGCATTAATCTTTACACGCCATCTAAATGGACTTAAAATTGTCGCAATTTGTATGTAGTTTTGTTTTCTTCCTGAGTAATGCCGATGATACATGGAAAATGCTATGCAAACAGCAAAGCTCATGGATTTATGTATGTAGTCCTCTGCTCTTCCATGCATATCCATCTTTACATGTATGAATGAATTTTTTAAGAAAGACGAGCAAAAGTATGCGAGTACCCATTTCTAGTCGCTTTTCAAAAGTCGGATAACAAAAAAGGTAACTCCCCGTGGCTTAAATAAGTAAACATGGTTGACACTAAAAATAAAAATATTTGTTTAATAAATCTTCCACATGAACATGTGTACTTGCGTACGCTTAGAATTATATGTTCTATTTTGGTATAATTACAATGTACGTGCTTAACGGCCACTTTTGAATTAAGAGAGAAAAGAAAATTTTTTCACAAAGGCACTCAAACTAAACATTAACAAAGTGAACGATGCAAATGAAGTTGAAATTGAAAATAAACTGCATGTACATTTATTTTTGTCTAAGTATGCATTTTTTTGTTTTAAATGTCCATATGGGGCATATGAGGGACCTTAGAACAGCACGACCACTTCAAAAATGTGACATATTACTGCCTGCGTTACCGTTTCGAGTTTTGCAAGTGACTTTTGATTCCTCAAACCAGTAAAGCTAGCAAATATGTCCATAATTTTTAAATGAGGCCCATTTACTCAATTAAAATTCACAAAATGAGCGCGTGCAGCCACGCCTGCTAGCAAACTTTGGTTTGACAGGCTGCATTCACTATTGGTGCCATAAACGTTCTTCATTTACTATTTATGTGAAGTGCCTTTTTGTGCACTTCAGCTACTCACTACTGGTCACGCAAATGTAATCACGTATATATGCATACTTAAGCTCTAAAAGTGGCCAAAATTTTTAGAAGTTTTGTTAGTTGTTGAAGTGGCTAAATTGCTTAAATGAGACTGAGTCACCTAGCCTCTTATTACTGCCGTATACTCTAAGTTGGTTATGTGTGCATGCGTTGGTGCGCTTTGGTAGCTCATTCTATAACTCTTCTCTTTTTAGTCACCACTTGAAATTCCAGACTTCTAATGTGCCTTAAATTATTTTACAATGTCTAATGTGGGCGTGAACATACCCACATACTTTCCTCAAATGAAAATTTTGTGTAGTTTGTGGCTTTAAAAAGCACCTCATAAGTATTTACCGGTGATTTTATTGCTGCAAGTTATGGAGTTAAGAGCTATTGGAGAGAGGCCTATAATTCATTTCTGCCACTCGAAATAAGAAAAATACAATTTTTTATTTTTCTTTCATTTGACAGAGAGGCTTGGCCAAAAATGTGAAAATTCTTTTGTATATTATTCAGAGCCTTACTACTGATTAGTCTGTTTTATAGCCGAAATCTCATTGGCAATCTTTTTTAAATCAGAACAAACTCTGTTCCATGGCTAAACGAAGACTGGTATACGTAATTCTGCCACAAGAAAATAATGGTTAACAGAATCGAACAAGTATGTTTTATTCAGCCGATATTAATTTCTATATAGAAATCCCATGAACACAAATAGATAAGTCAGTAGTAATACAGAAACTTTGCGGTTTGAAAATCAACCGGATATATATTTTGCGATTGAAAAAGTCCCTATCAATTGCCATTTGTCAAAAGTCACTTTCATTCAAACAGATATTTGTTTAAGTTAAAATTTTTCCATTTCGCAATATGGAACGTTTTAAAGGCTCGAAGGAAAAAGTTAAAGCCTTTAGAGTTTCCAGATTTTCTTTGTCTCTTTTTAGTTGATAGTAGCCAATGAAATTTTTAACCTTTTCAGTACCAAAGAAAAATGTTTCCAAGAAGTTTTGCACTCATAGAAATATTATATGAGTGTTAGCGGTTTTGTTTTTTATTTTTTTGTCATAAAATTTTTGAAAAAATATTTGAAAACAAAATACAAAAAAAAATTATACAAATTATCTTCTCAACTTTTGTTTGTAAGTGTCCTTTGTAGTTTTAAAGGATTTAAGGAAAAATATTTTTTTAGTAATTTAAAAAAATGATTTTCTAAAACAAAACGATGCCCTCAAAAATTAAAAAAAATATGTGTGTTTTGAGAAAAGATTATTTAGGGATTTTTTTCGGAGACAAAATAGTTATTTTAATAAATTTTTTTTTTGGAAAGAAAATATTTGTTTTGAGAAGTTATAACTTTAATTTTACCTATTTACATTTAATACATATGTACACAATAATATATTTTTGGTTTTTATTATTGGAAAAATGGGGTTTTTGAGATTTAAAAAAAAATATTATTTTTAGGAAATGAAATATATCTTATTAACAGCTCATGTAGCCAAAATCATAACCTACCAAATATAAGAAAAAAGCCAAAAAATTTGTTGTTGAAAATAAATTCTTTTTGGGAGGAACCATTTTTTCGGGTATTTTTTTAATTAATTTTAATAGTTAAATTTTTTATTGAGGGAAAATGATTAAAAACATTTTTTTTTATTTGTTCTTTGAGAATAAATAATCTTTTGAGAAAATATTCTATTTTATAAGATTTTGGAAGAAAATACTTTTTAACAAAAAAAAAAAAATTTTTCACCAAAATTAAGAAATAAACTTTCCAAAAAATTGCATAAGATATTTTATTATAATCTAAAATATTTTTTTCTTTAAGAAAAAGTATGAGAAAACTTCACGCAAAATATTATCAGCGTAAAGTAATTTCAACGACAATAAGGCAACACAAGACTGCTAACGTGCCCTCATATTTCTGCGTAAATTTAAAGCCAAAGTATTTGTGCACATGTAAATGTTTTAGTACATATGTATGTGTGTATGTGCGTGCGAGCGCATTTTATTAATCCCCATGGCTCATGCAATAAAAAAGAAAAACCTTTGCATTTTAATAATTAATTGCACTGCAATCGAATGATAAATACTTTGACTTGGCTGGCTGTCAGCGTAAGCTGAGTGACGCTGCTGTAGCCACCGACGACGCGCCGGTGTTTACTTAAGCAGCGTTAGTAAAGAATAAAGTATATTGCTTGTATTTTCAATTCAAAATATTTAACACTTCACGCATATTTGCGTCTGTAACTAAAATATCCAAAAGCTGCGCTGGACTCAAACTGCTAGTGTGCCTTTTATGTACATATGTGTATGTAAGCATGTCTGTATGCACTTCCTACGTTGCAATCAAAATTAAAAATTCATTATAATGAAATATTTTATTGAATTTATTAAAAATTCAGATATTGTTCGCGCCTACTCGCCGCCGGCGCCAATGCCAACGCCAATGCTTCCGCTAAATGCAGACGTGCATGCGCTATAAATATAATCGAAACTCTACTTGCACATAAACATACATATTATGATATACTTATATGCAGGTAAAGAAATAATATATTATTTATAAATAAATATGCAATATGAAGCATTCGATTACGATATGCAAATTTGTTCAACGCCTTGTTAAATTTATTTTTCGCTTAAATTGCCATTGTTATTGTTTTATGAGTTGAAAAAGTGGGCTTCAATTGTGCGTGCGACCGCCTGGATGTAGGCAATGAAATATATGAATGCATGTGTGCGTGTGACGGTAGTGAAAATGAGCTTTTATTGCGCTTACGTTTTTGTTTTTTAGCCCAAAGGCGCGACAGTTAGCTTGTTGCGCTTTTCCGACGCCAAAGACTTATAGACTTTTGTGCAAGTCATCTCATGCAAGTGCATTTAAAATTCTTACGAATAGTTTATTTTAGTTTTGAATTTCTCAATTTTTTTTTTTCAAATCTATAATTACCAACGTTTCTTAATGTTTTGTCCACACGCTACTTTTTTATAATTCATACATTTGCTTAGTGTAAAAATAAATTGCCCAAGGTGGCAACACAGCTTATTTTTGTAAATCATTAATTATTTGCATATCAACTATTCGTGTACAAAGTGTATATTTAAAACTTCTTCCATATTTGTATTTAATAATTTTAATAATCGCGACACGAACCTAAACTATGTAGTATTGCAATAGGCATGCAACGACTGAGTGAATTTTAGGTTGAGTTAAGAGCGAAATACACAACACAAGCGGTTTGACAAACCAAGCGAAATTTCCCTTTGCTTCAAGCCATTTGTGCTGTCCATGGGGTGTTTGAAGGTTTGACAAACCGCTTGAGGGAAATTTGAGCAAAAATCAAATTTTTTTGATTTTCTGGCCGCCATGTTGACGTTTGATCAAACCGCTTGCGATGTGGATGGTAAAATCGCCTCAATTGCAACTGAAATTTCACCAAGTGAAGACGTAAGGGAGAATAATGGTAGAAAACTAAAATGTTTTACATTGTTAACCGAAAGAAAACTAAAATTCTGTGCTTGAACGACTCATGTTTGCATGGTCTATGGCAAAATGGGAAAAGTATGTTTGACAAGCTGCTTGTGTGGTGTATTTCGCTCTTTAGTATTCGGTCAGGAAAAAATTCTCTGCGCTTACTACAAAAAGACATTCATCTATATATATAAAATTCAAATTATGTATGTACCTATAGACACACTTGGCTCCTAAACGAATAAGCCGATCGTAACCAAATTTTACACACGCACTGGATATCTTCCAGGGATGGTCACAGGGTAAAAAATATTTTGATATATAAAGGGGGCGTGGCCCCAAAACGTGGACCCGGGTAACCTTAGGATGTATTTGTTTAATATGGGTATCAAATTAAAGCTGTTCATGAGTGCTTTAAGATAGAGCAATTTTCATATAGCTGGGTGACTAGGGTCTCGAGATATAGACCAAAATGTGGACCTGGGTAACCTTGGGTGTATTTGTTCAATATGGGTATCAAATGAAAGCCGTTCATGAATGCTTTAAGATTGAGCACTTTTCATATAGCTGGGTGACTAGGGTCTCGAGATATAGACCAAAACGTGGACCTGGGTAACCTTGGGTATATTTGTTTAGTATGGGTATCAAATGAAAGCTGTTCATGAATGCTTTAAGATTGAGCACTTTTCATATAGCTGGGTGACTAGGGTCTC
>NW_023458559.1:28411595-28420846 GCF_013731165.1 Rhagoletis pomonella
AGGATGTATTTGTTTAATATGGGTATCAAATTAAAGCTGTTCATGAATGCTTTAAGATAGAGCACTTTTCAAATAGCTGGGTGACTAGGGTCTCGAGATATAGACCAAAACGTGGACCTGGGTAACCTTGGGTGTATTTGTTTAATATGGGTATCAAATGAAAGCTGTTCATGAATGCTTTAAGATTGAGCGCTTTTCATATAGCTGGGTGACTTGGGTCACGAGATACAGACCAAAACGTGGACCCGGGTAAACTTAGGCTGTATTTGTTTAATATCGGCATAAAATGAAAGCTGTTATGTCAAAAGTATGCGGAAGCAAATAAAAAAAAAATTAAAAAATTCATGAATACCGTTTTAGTGAAAAATAAAATTGAGTAATGCGGACAGTTCTTTAATCTTCTTTAATATAAAAATTAATATAAAAATAAGTAGGGTTTTCCTTCCTGACGCTATAACTCCAGAACGCACGAACCGATTTTCACGGTTTTGCATTCGTTGGAGGTTTATAGCTAGGAAAATTCAGGAAAAATTTCAATAGAAAAGTATATGGTGTGTGAGTATCCCCCACGAAAATAAGTATGTTTCATTTAAAGTAGATGGTGCCATTGTTTAACAGCTATTCATTGTACTTTGCTCAGTTAATTTCATGTGACACTAGCGAATACCCGGCGTGCTTCGCTGCGCCTTAAAAGTAATTTTGTTTTGTTACTCCCTCTCACAACATTTGAAAATATTATTTAATATTGCTGTACATATTTGTATAGTAGGGAGATTTTTTCAAATTATATAAATATACGTTATTTGAATATTGAATCAATACACGTTTGAGGAAAGGGTGCGATAGTAGACTCCAGTTATAAGATTATAAATTAAATTTCCAAGAGAAAGTCGATTCTTTACATATTTTCTAATTACCTTCGAAAATATATTAACTCAAAAAAAAAATAAACAATGCTTCATAGATCGATTTTTTTAAATCTAACTTCATAAAGTTCTTTAAAAATATTTTGTAAATGAGGCCATAAGAGCTTAGGGGGAGAGTTACAACACAAAAATACATTTAAGGCGCAGCGAAGCACGCCGGGTAATTGCTAGTACACCATAAATAAAAGTTATTTTTAGAGGGTAGCAAGTAGCCGGCGTGCTTCGCAACACTGCTTAAGAAAATTTGCGTTGGTTTTGTAAAGTAAAAAATATACTAAGTAAGAATTCTAAAGGTACCTTAACAGTTCACTGCAGGGGATCTGGTCCAACGATGAATGCTGGTCTTGTGATAATGCAGCTGAGACTTCTGAGCTCGTACTTCTCGAATGCCACGCCGCACAGTAGCGAAAACGGAAAAAAATTCAATATTTCGCAAACGTGTGTAATGAAACTTCACGGACTATGTGATACGAATTTAGAAAAATTAAATGACCGAAAAAATGGCTGCCCCAAGTCTCCAAAAGATGCTACAGGCATTTTTATTCACCATTTTATATTCATCATTTTCTATTTCTGACTGTTTCTTAATCTGACTTTGGATTTGCAATCCAACAACGACGAAAACATCTGAAAACCGATTGTTGTCAAATTGTTTGGAAATGGTGCTGGGTAATCTTTTGTATACATATATGTAGATTGCATGAAGTTCTTGAGGGGATAAGGACGTTTAAGGTACTGAAGAAGGCATATAATACTGAAATGTAGTGCTCCGTTTGGAGAAGTGCGGAACTTTTTTTGTAGGCATCTTAACCCTTTGATGTCTCCTAAACTTTATTTTGTTTAACTTTTTTGAGTGTCTTAAAGAATATAGTAATCGGTGGATCGCCAATATATGAAAGTTTTCATCTTTTTGAATTTTTCCCGCTCAGGAACTATAGTGCGCCGTGGCAAGAAGACGGGAGAATCACCTCGAGTCATTTTTTTCGCCGCCGAATCACATACACCCGATGTCACCAAACAACCTTTTGCACTTCCTACGGGAGTTAGGACTGAGCAAGCTGTTGTCAGGCGAAGTATCCCTCAATTGATCTCCTGGTGGAGTGTGATACAACAGCCACCTGCATGTCATGACATAAAACAAATTGGTTATTGTATCATTTAATCCCAGTGAATAATTTTTTCCCCTTCATCTGATTTGTAGGTGGAGAGGAAAGTTATAACCAACCTAGCGCGCTCCTCTGCACTGTGCCGCCAAGTTGTCTTTCTGCCTACAGTGATGTCAAATATTTAAGTTCTTCTTTCTTCTTCGTGGTTTTTCGGATCTAGTTTTTTTTTGTGGAATTGTTTAAATTTTTTGAAAGGCTCCGGTACTTTAGCACGATCTTTTCGTAGTTTTGCAGGGATTCTCATTAATTTTCATGAATTATTAGGGATATTTCGGAGTTTTCAGGAATGTGCTCGGAGACTTTTTGGACCTTTTTTAAGACTTTTCATAAATTTTTCTTCGGGAAATTTGTGTGGAATTGAAATTCTACGAAATTTTGCAGGATTTCTTAGGTACCTCTTAGAATTTTTGTTAGAGTTTTTCCACGAGTTTTTGCGGGAATTTTTAAGATTTCTTCCAGATTTTTTAGCACTTTCAAAAATTTTTTCGAGAACTTAATAGTATATATTATGCTTCGGGATTGTTCGAAAAGTTTGCGATTTTTGGAATTTTTTTTGGGCTGAGATTCTTTATGGAACCTTTCTGGAGTTTTTCCTAAATTTTCTGCGGAATTTTCAAGATTTCCCCGACTCCTACATTACATTACATCTTAACTTTGCTTTTTAGCAATGCTTTTTAAATGAAGAATTGTCGGATATGCACACAAAATTTAAGGGAGGACGAAGCCTTTTGTTTTTGCCCAAAAAGGGCATGGATGTTTTCAATCCAATTTAAGAAGATTATTTATTTATGTGATTCTGTTCAGGATTTTAGACATTTTTGGAAAGTTTTCGGTAAATTGTATGTAGAATGCTCCGGTAATGCCTCACAACCTTTTCGTAGTTTTATGAGAGTTTTCCAAGATTTTTTCGGATTATTTCGGGATTTTCAGGAATATGTTCACGGCTTTTCTGTTTTTTTTTTTTTTTTGTCAGGAAAGTTCGTGCTTTTATGGACCTTTTCGTAGTTTTTCCGAACTTTCCAAAAATTTCAGCGGAATTTTCAAGATTTCCTCGGCTTCTAAATTACATTACACATTCCTCTTTAAGGAATGCATTTTAAATGAAAAATTCCCGAATATATTTTGCACACAAAAGGCAATTTTTGACCAAAAAAGGCAAAGTCTATAAGCAACAGTTTTTTTATATAATAATTTAATCCAGACGTTTGCTAAAGTTTTTCCTTCAAAGTTTTTATCTATCAATTAGTTTTTTTCTATTAGAGAATGTATATGCCGTAAAGTTAGGCTCCTTATAATTCTAAATAAAGTAAAATATTTAAGTTATTTAATATAATTAAACTTATTTTCTATTTTATATTTATTTATTTAATTTAATTTAATTTAATTTAATTTAATTTAATTTTATTTAATTTTTTTTTTTATTGTTTCTCCGTTAAGCGTTCACATCAAGTATTGGTTGGTATACAACAAAATACTTAACACTATTGATTATAAAGTAGTATATGAGAAAATCTACAGATTGGTTACAAATGAATATCGACAATACTACACAGTTGCAAGTTTTTCTGTTTCTTAATGCTAATTTATATTCAGAAATTTACGAACTATCGATGATGTAGATAATATCACAGATTTTTGTATGGCCCTTCGCTTTTCTACCATGTTGCGTTTTTTCAGGCTAGTGTTCAATGATTTTGGAATAACTCCTGCTGTCGAAATTATAACTGGAATCACCTCTACTTTTTCTAATTTCCACAAATCCTTGATCTCGTATGCTAAGCTCTGGTATTCTCTATATTTCTCCATATAACAATCTTGAAGATTGTGAGTATTTGGTACGCCTATATCTATGAGGAACGCTTGATTCACTTCTTTTTCGACCACTATTATGTCCGGCCTGTTATGTGGCATTGGACGGTCCGTCAAAACTGATCGGTCCCAATATAGCTTGCTCATTCTGTTTTCAATTACAGCGTCTGGAGTATATTTAAAGTACGGCAGCTCTTCCGTTACTAGCTTATGTTGTATCGCTAGACTCTAGTGTACAATTTTTGTCACCTGGTTATGTCTGGTTACGTATTCGGTGGCTGCTAACGTGACAAAAGCTCCTGTG
Source organism: Rhagoletis pomonella (assembly GCF_013731165.1). Lineage (NCBI taxonomy): Eukaryota > Metazoa > Arthropoda > Insecta > Diptera > Tephritidae > Rhagoletis > Rhagoletis pomonella. The sequence goes on from NW_023458559.1 coordinate 28,415,801, forward strand.
ATGTGGTGGATGGTTTCTGTTTGCTTTTGGCATCGTCTGCATAGGTCGTTTTCAACGGAAGCACGCATAATATATTTCGAGTAGTTTCTAGTCGCAATAACTTGATCTTGTATAGCGATCATAAAACCTTCAGTTTCGGCGTAGATACCGGAGTGAATTAACCATTCGTTGGAAGCAGCGTTATCTACTTCAGGAACGTCTAGATATCTGCCATGAACCGCTTTCATTTTCCAGTGTAGCATTAGCGACTGGATATGTTGCGTTCCTGATATTAATTCGATTGCAGAAAAGTCACTAAGATTTAATGGTGAATATTTTAAATCGGCTTTGCATACGGTTTGGAGTAGGCTGTTCTTTTGGTTGTGGAAGTATAAACGAAGGCTTTGTTTACACTTATTATGTAATTGCTTAATGTCTACCATCCCTCGACCTCCCTGTCGACGTGGCAAGTAGAGACGTTCTACTGCCGATTTTGGGTGATGCGTGCCATACTTTGTCAAAAATGTCCTTGTTGCTCTCTTGACGTTTTCCAGTTCTGTTTCGGACCATTTTACTACACCAAAGATGTATATTAAAACCGGTATCGCAAATGCATTGATGGCTTTAAAAAGTTATTCCCATTCAAGCATGATTTCAGCAAGCTCTTTACTCTTTGGAGGTATTCACTAGTTACGGCTGAAACTATTTCACTGTGCTGCATCCTCCTAGCCTGTAAAATACTAGGGTATTTATATGTGTCGCCTTCTGTTATTGAGTCTACAGTTTCATGAGTCGTTAATTCAAATTCTCGCCTTATAAGTTTTCCATTTTCCACACTTAATCTTCGACATTTTTCTACTCCAAACGACATTTTTATATCATTTGAAAAATCTTCTGTTTGTTCTAGTAGCGTATTCATTTGACGTTCATTTGCAGCATATAGCTTTATGTCATCCACGTACAGTAGGTGTGAAAGTCTATATTGCGATACACGCGGTGCTTTTAAACTAAAGCCGTAGTTTAACGCATTTAGTATCGAGTAAAGTGGATTTAACGCCAGACAAAACCATATCGGACTCAAGAAATCTCCTTGGAAAATACCTCTTTTAATAGGTATGGGAGCAGTTTTTATGAGTCCTTTATTATGAAATAGTTTTAAAGTAACTTTCCATGAGTTCATAAGTTGCTGCATAAGACGTTTTATGTCCGGCGATATTTTATAAATGTCTAAAACCTCCAAAAGCCAAGAATGCGGAACAGTGTCAAAGGCTTTTTTGAAGTCGATATAAGATGTATAAATATTTCTTTGATTATGGTATGCTTGCTCCATTATGACTGTATCAATTATCAGCTGCTCTTTGCAGCCTTTGCTGTTTTTAACACATCCTTTTTGTTCGATGGCTAGAATATTGTGCGTATCAAGATGAATACTTTTTTTCGGCTAAACAAGATGTAAGAATTTTATATAGGGTACATAGTCACGTGACGGGGCGATACTTAAAAGGGTTCTTCGTATCTTTTGGGTCCTTTGGTAGCAGATATGTACATCCCTTCATTAAGAAGTTCGGTACTTGGGATTCATGTTTAAGGAATTTTGTAAAGTGTTGAGCTACCATACTGTGTGTGCGTGTAAACTTTTTTAACCAATAATTATAAATACCATCTGGCCCTGCAGCCCGCCAATTTTGAGTGCTCTCTACAGCTTTTTTGATATCGGCCACGTCTTCCATAGCTTTTATAGATTCCGTTCTCTTGTACTCATCGTGGATCCACGCTGAATTGCTTGCATGTTTGGTGCTGGTTGATCATATAGACTTCCAGAAGCTTTCGATTTGCTCGGCGCTAGGTACTTCGGTTATATCTTCAGTCTTGTTGCGTTTAAGGTTTCTATAAAACTCTCTTTCATTTCGCTGAAATGATATGTTTTGTGTTCTTCTCTTTTCTGATGGAGTATACCTACGCAAACGGTTTGACTTAACAGCTAGTTTTTGGCGGATAGTATCTAGGTATTGATCAGCTGTTTGATTCGACGGATCATGTTTGGAGTGCTTTTTCTTTTCGAGTTTAAAAGTTTCATACCAGTTACGCATCTTTTTCGTCCGGTTTCCGTTCATGTACTGTATTAGCCGACCAATTGTAGCCCGTAGCTCTTTTATTTGAGACGCCAGTCTGTGTTTCCATGATCGGATCGCCTGACTTCTTTTCGGGAGGTATTCTACGGCTAACAGTTTTCCGTCCAGTGAAACGAATAACGGCTATTGCAGCCACATATATTGCAGTCTGCAGTTCTTCAAACGTGTAATTATTATTTAAAATAAAAGTAGGCAATATTTCTTTGCTCAGCCAAACTGTTTGTAGCTTTTTGTTTGGGAAGAAATGGGCCTAGTAATGGATCCGTACCATTGAACTCTATCATTGCATCATTGAATTCATTTCTTAGTATCACAAAGTTTTAATTTTTGTCAACATTTGTTAATGCGTTTATCGCTTGGTGTTCGTCATGTTGATAAATATCGTCAACAGACGTCATACAATCATCATTTTGTTGTGTTCTACCGATTTAAATTTCGGTAGATAGCTGGTTTTCTACTTCATTCTTTAATTCGTTGAGTCTTCGGGCTGATAGATACTTATTTCTAATTATTGCACTTCGTTGATCCCCTATCCTTTGTACTGATACATTTGTTAAGTTTGGGTTTTCTCCTGGCAGGATCGCCATGTTAAGTTTGGGTTTTCTCCTGGCAGGATCGCCATGTTATGTTTGGTGTTTGGTGTTCATTTCACCTTTTGGTATTTTTGTTAAATTTTTGGCTTTAAGCGAGCCACGCTAAAAGGGTGATGGCCTCAAGGCCTATTTTTATTGGTGAGACAAGTTAGAACAAAACGAGGCAATGCTGCCGATTCTTGATTCAAAACAAGTCTGTTTATTTCAGTGCACAAACACTGCTTTTATAGTAAATTTTACATTTCTCCTTAAATCTAAGACACTCCCACTTTTCAGTTACTTTCCAATATTTTCATATTGTGACCAATCATAATTTATTTTATTTTGTAGTCTTGTATTTTCTAAATGTTCTTGTAGTAATGTCTCATTGCTTTTCTTTTACTCTAATTCAATTTATATTGACTTCTCATCTATTGAGAAATATCAATTGTGAAACCAAGAGTTCATCGTCTTGAGAAAATACAACACTACAAATGTCTTCACAAAAGTGACCCACATGTGCAAGCTGCAATATGATCGTTTCGATAAAGCAAGTGGCCGCTAACGCTTACAACATTACAAATGTCTTCACAAAAAGTGACCAACATGTGCAAGCTGCAATTTGATCGTTTCTTCAAAGCAAGTGGCCGCTAACGCTTTGCTTGCATAATATTGCAGTCACATGTGTGTTTACATTACTGATCTTACTCACTAATTATTTGTAGACACACAACACATTCATGTTGGGGTATGCTTGCTTAAATAGTTCGCGCAGTCGTGTAGTAGCTCCGCATGATGTGCTCATTCATTTCTTTGGTCCATTTCATGCGTTGCCCTTGTGGTCACCAATTGACTCAGTGAAACACTCAGGAGCGGTTGCAAAATCATATTCATATTCGGTTCGTCATTCGGTTGATCAGGCTGTAGTGTCCCGCATCGCCCCTGACCATTGCGGTGCTCGTCCGAGGCTTCCCTTAATATATTAGGAACCATAAAGACACTTGTGCGGGTGGTTAGCCCTTACAAGGTTGGCTGTGACATGCGTGTTTGCCAAGCACGTAAAGGGATTACCCTTTTCATTGCATTTACCAGTTTTGATCCACCGGCGGTATTTTATTTTCCGCCTACCCTGTATTTCTACCGGGCATTCCCCTATCCGCACGAGGGAACGCGCCCCATGGAGGATCTGGTAATTTTATTTTATTTTATTTTATACATAAGAGCCTTTAATCTTGTTTTTGAACTCCATTGCATCTTTAACATTATATTTGGAGGACTTTGTTAAATTTTTCAGAATGTTAGTGAGATATTTACATAAATTATACGACGGAGAATTGACGGACGATAAACAAATTGATTCGTAATTACTACGTTGGTACCACTAAACAGGGGACAAATAGAGACAGGGAAAATAAAATTTACAGATCATCGACATATGTTCCAGGGATATCCGAAAGGGTTAAAAATTCGAGTATATATGATAAAGATAATTATACAATTGCGTTTACATATAATAACACACTACGACAAATCTACAGCAATACAAAGGACAAGATTCCGAATTTTGAGAAATCCAACGTAGTGTATAAAATTCCATGCAATGGCGACGGGTCCCACGTATGTAATAAGGTATATGTGGGGACAACTAAATCAAAGTTAAAGACAAGGATTTCCGCTCATAAGTCAAATATTAAATTAAGGAACAACTCCTCGGACAACAAGACGGCCTTGTCATATCATTGTAAGAATACGGGACATTATCCAAACTTTGACAACGTAGCAATTTTAGAAAAGGAAAAACACTACCATAAACGCTATACTTTGGAAATGCTACATATTATGAACACCCCTAACAATAAAAGGATGAACTTCAAATCAGACACCGACAATTGCGCGCATGTTTATCGCAACTTAATTCTAAGACAACAACAATTCATAGCATAGGTGTCATGTGTTCGTTCGCAGTCCACTGTAATTCCGTACCTTATATGTTTCGGACAACAACAAAAGAGAGCTGCAGTGATATGCATACATATTTATGTCTTACTGTTCGTTTTCCTATGTATTGTTGTTCGTGGATTTTTGTTTACAATTACTGTATTTTGAATTGTTTACATTCTCATGTTGATGTTTTCTACTGTCTCCAAATTTGCTTGTTTAATTATTGTTTTTTCGCTCATCTGTTTCAGTCGATCAAACATTGTCAAATGTGTAAGTTGTACTTGTTTAGGTTTATACGTACATATGTATTAATGTGTGTAATTATAATAATGTATTTTTCAGTCCTGAGGATGACTTCAGACTGAAGTCGAAATATCGGCAAATAAAAACAAATGTAAAATCAAAAATTTTATTTCGATTTT
>NW_023458559.1:28421246-28421950 GCF_013731165.1 Rhagoletis pomonella
TATTTTATTTTATTTTATTTTATTTTATTTTATTTAATTTTATTTTATTTTAAGTGATTTAATTCAATTTAATTTAATTTGATTAGAATTAATTTTACTTTATTTTATTTCATTTTACTATATTTCAGGGACCGTAACGGTTATAAGTTTCATTATCAAAATCACTTTTTAATCGTTATTAACTGAGTTTTATTTTTTGCTCAGAAAATAATCGTTACGTTTGAAGTTTTATTTTTTGCTCGGAAAATAATGGTTGCTTTTTAAGTTTTATTTTTGGCTCGGAAAATAATGGTTACGTTTTAGGTTTTATTTTTTGCTCGGAAAATAATCGATACGTTTTAAGTTTTATTTTTTGGTCGGAAAACAATCGTTATTGCTTGAGTTTTATTTTTTGCTCAGAAAATAAAACTTAATTTTTGCGTTGCGTATGCGCTTTTTTGCACTTTTTCTTTAGAAATTTGGTTCTCTTTGTTTCTGCCCTGATATCTGTATTTTCATTACCCACTCCACAGTGGCGATTAAGGTTCAATGCAGCCGCCCCCTGTCTATTCACGCATGCGCATGTGCATACGCAAAAATTAAGTTTTATTTTCTGAGCAAAAAATAAATCTCAAGAAATAACGATTATTTTCCGAGCAAAAAATAAAACTTAAAACCTAACCATTATTTTCCGAGCAAAAAATAAAACTTAAAACGTAACCATT
>NW_023458559.1:28421960-28494146 GCF_013731165.1 Rhagoletis pomonella
TAACCATTATTTTCCGAGCAAAAAATAAAACTTAAAACGTAACCATTATTTTCCGAGCAAAAAATAAAACTTAAAACGTAACCATTATTTTCCGAGCAAAAAATAAAACTTAAATCGTAACGATTATTTTCCGAGCAAAAAATAAAACTCAAAACAACGATTATTTTCTGAGTAAAAAATAAAACCCAAAATATAATGATTAAACTTGATTTTTATAAGTAAACATTAAAAAATAAAAATCAGTGCCGCTGAAGGTACTCCGAGTAATAAGAAATATATTGGTTTACTCCTTATGCACGTAGCATTTCTCTTTCCGTGTGATTTTTTGAGTTGAAATTTCAAAGGATAATCGTTATTTGCGGTCCCTGCTATATTTTATTTCACTCAATTTCATTTTGTTTTTTTCTTAAGGTAATTTATTTTTTTCCAGCATTTTACAATCTACCCAAAGTCCAAATTTTAAAATCACTCATACCCCACTCTAATTGCTAGTGATATAACTCTGAGGCAATAAAAGCAATACTCCAGCAATACACACAATTTCTAACGAAAAATCGATACACTAACTACAACACAGCGTATGTACAGTCAAAAACAGCGCGAAATTCGAACGAACTCGGAACTGCGAACAAAAGACGGGCGAACGTGCGTTTTGTGGCGATTGTGGACTCTACTAAATACTCAACCTTTATACACAAAAACACTCGCCAACCACGAAGTTTGCCAGCGAAAAAGTTGGTAGTGTAGATTTTTCGCGCGCTAATTTTAAAGTTTCACTTCTAAGTTTGTATGTGTGTACATGCGCCCAACGTGTATCGGTGCAATTAAATAAAGAACGCTACGCAATTTGTATGCATGCTCGTGAGTTTGTGTGTGAGCGCGCGTGTTTTGCAAAAGTTTCCACTTTTGATTAATTGCACGCATCCGAACAAGTCGCGATGAGTTGCATTTTTAAGCAGTTCGAAAACCGAAAAAGCCAAAAGGATACAAAGCGTTAGTTTGCTTGGTCGACGAAAGGATAATAAAATCCAAAACCAAAAAAAAAAAATAATAATAAAACTTCAAGGTGCGAAAGAAGTTACGGAGGAAGTGACTGACGATATATGTAGCAGTAATTTAGGAAATATGCCTTCGGTGAGACTCAACACTTCTTACTCAGCCATTGGTACGCACTCTGATATTGCTTTTTACATGCCTTTACCTGCATACTTTTGCGGCGCATACGCATTTTGTAGCTGCCAAGTTCAATCAACTAATCTCTCCTCTTTGATGGTTTCCTGCTTACACACCATTTTGGAAATTTTAATTCACACAATTTCGTTGTACGGTAATAAATCATTACACGCAATCCGCCGGCGTCGACGTCATTGTCGTAGCCTGCTTTGGTGTTGGTTGTGTCTGACCGTGGCATGGTTATCAAATGAGTAGCTATATAACGGAAGAGTGTTGGGAAAATATGCGTGTGGCTGGGGGTTTTGAATAAGCGGCGAGCAGCTTCATTTGACGGCGTTTAGAATTTAGTTTAAATTGTTGTAAGGTTACCAGCGGAGGTGAGAGTTGGTTGAAAGGAACAGAGTTGGTGGCAAAGGGTTTCCTACGTATGTTACGCAAAAAAAAATATTATCACGGCCAAATTGCTTTAGGTTAATGACTTACAGAAGCAAGTGGCTTGTTGTTGCAAAGTGGTGAAGTAAATATAGAAGGTTGATGACTTAAATCTACACACAATATCTGCGCAGTGAACGAACAGCTATTGAATAATTTCAGCCTCATCTTCATTCAATTAACTTCGCATATTTTCAAGCTTTTAAGTTAGGTTTATTTTGTCCTTTTATATTATCTAATAGCTGTTTGCATATAATAAAAATCTGTGGTATGAAAAATCATTTTCTACTATATCAGTTATCCGCCCTCTAAAGGTGACCATAGTTTTCGTCTCAAAATAACGCATTAAGCAGGAAAGTAAGGTTTCACCGATCTTAGAGTGTATAGGATGAAGTGGCTATACTACTTGTGGGCTAAGGAAAAGTGGTAGAACATTAACTTTTAAACTTACTGGGAATGGCTGCGATTCCAACTCGTCAGAGCTGTTTATTACCTGCAAGCCAAGATGTTTAAATGTCAGCCTCACATTTTTATAGAAACTATTCAATTGTCTGTAAAAACATGTCATTGTACGGCAACTTGTATGGATCAAGTCTTGTCACATGATCTCTCATGGAATGCTATTTCAGAATACAGAGTTGACGCTTTGAGAGTGTAAGAAGTTCTCTTGGTCGGCCTGGAATCAGAAATACTTCGAAAAGTGCTTAAATTCGAGTTGATTTCAACATAGAGCTAGGAAATTACTTTAGAGGGGACCGTATTATATACAAGTGTTTCCCGTGCAGCAGCAAACTGTTTTTTCCTCGATATCTATTAAACATTTGGTAGTGAATAGAAAAAGTTATTTCTCACTAAGCATAAAAACTCACGATTTAAAAACTCACGATTGGACTAGGCTGTATAAAGAGTATTCAGTAACTAATAGTTGTCCTCTTCATCTTCCCAAGACGTGGAAGAATAACATCTTGAAGCGAGTCTTTGTTTACACTACACTAAATATTTAAAACTAGCCCGCTATGCTCCTGCAGCGAATAAGCTTGACTAGGTACTTAAGTCCTTTTAGGCTTTGATATGGCGCAGAAACTTGGACGAGATCGAACAAAGATGAGAAGGCATTGGCGACTTTCGAGAGAACTATTCTACGAAAGATCTGCGGCCCTGTTTTCGTGGACGACGGGTATCGGAGGAGATGGAATGACGAACTGTTTGAGCTTTTTAATGACATGGACATAGTTAAGCGCATAAAACTGCAGCGATTGCGCTGGATTGTACATGGTGTAAGCATGGATGACACGCTCCGGTGAAAATATCCTTCGACTTCGCATCCATGAGTCGATAAAGAAAGCAAGGGCGCCCACGAACGACATGGAAGGACCATGTGTAGGAGGACCTGCCGGCGGGATAATCAACTGTTGCAAATTCGAAAAGGACAGAAGCAATTGGAGATGCTTTTTGGTCTCGGCCCAAACCGACCAACGGTTATATTGCCAAATAAGTTAGTGCATGTTAGTGGAGAGGTTTGGGTGCTATTCGCCAATAGATGAGAAATGTGTACGCAGATTCTTGGGGAAATCATCTGATGACCATCATAATATGACTTTTCAAACTCTAAGAAAGAATCAGCTCTCTAACTATAGCTAACCTTTGAGTAATTGACATAATGAAATCTTGATAACTTTTTCCTCCAGAGCTAAACTTCTGGAATGGATTTACTGGTCGTAAGGATTCCCATTTTTTTAATTTTGGTAGCCTTAGCGGCGTCTCCCTACTATGTAATGCCCTCGAGATGGTCAGCCAAGTCAAAATTGAGTTGTTAGTTAACTTTTATAGAATATTTACATACACATCAACATTTCTAAATTATCCTACTATTATTAGGCCAGCTAGGCCAAAAATATCTTTCTATGCATATAAATCTTAGGAAGTATGTTATAATGCGTAGTTTTTTTTCGAGCAATCAATGATTTATCATTATCTTATCAGATATCTCCCAGACTATTTTTTTTTTTTTTGCTTTGAAGTATTACACTTTGGGTAATAAAATTCGAAAAGGATAATGAAACCTTTTTTAACCATTTAAAGAGGCTGTAAAAGAATACATTTTTTTGATCTTTAAGTCCAGATATTAGAAAACTTCCACATACTACAGTCTCGTATCCTTATTTCCTATTATTTTGCGACGTTATTAAGTATTTTTAGCAATAAATATACATTTCTTTACTTGTTTTTTTTTTTAAATTTGTTGTTTAGAGATTTTTTACGTCTTCGTATTTTTTAAATTGTCCACTGTCACTTTGCCATTTTTGAGCTCTTTTTACATTTAAAAAACTTATTGTAAATTTGATAGTTTTTGAGCCTTTTTGGCATCTCTCGAAAATTATTTCAAAGTATTTTTTTTTACGTTACTTTACGATTTTATATATTCTAAAATTTTTGATTTTCCAGTGGAACCTTCATTTGTGGAATTGTGTGACATTTTTTGGCCCTTTAGTAAATTTTTTCGAAGTTCTTCAGCATTTTTTTCAGAAATTCATTGGCTTTTTCGAGACCCTTCAAAATTTTCCAGAACTTTTTCCGCACATTATAAGATTTTGCATGACCCCAAGCTATTATATTTTATATTTTAAAACTTTTGAGTTCCAATGAACACTTTGGGTAAACATAACAAACTTTTTGGCTAATATTTTCATATAAATTGATAAAAAAATTTTAATTAGTTTTTATTAGTTATTTTGGATTTCCCTAGAGGTCTCCAAGTTTTGTTTTGAGCTTTCGGGTATTTTTTTAAGTTTGCGGTACATTTCAGGTATTTCTCGTAGTCTTTTGGGAATTTTTGGAAATTTTTCGGAAAACAATTTTTTTTTTAGTTTCTGGGATATTTTTTGGATTACACTCGCTTTTCTACAGAATTTACTTTTCACAAATTTTCGAAATTAACATTTTTTTGAACTTTTTATAATATTTTTATGTTTTTATTCGGTTTTCTTCTGAATTTATTTTCGAGCTTACAGGTTCAATTACTCTTTTATTAAGCTCAAAGTTACATGATAAGGAAATGAATTTCCCAGTTCTAGTCAAATTATTATCTTTACCGAGGCAAAGTACACAATTTTAAGAAGTCATGCGTTGTGCACATTAGGTTGGTCCAAAAAAAGTAAAGTCGGATTTTTTATACCCTCACACCCTGGGATTGTTCTGTATCGAGAAAAGTATACACCAACTTCTTACCTTAAATCAAAAAATATTTAGATTTGCTCAAAGCGCTCAAAGTTTTCCTGTATTTTATAAGGGAATAAAGGATTTTTCGTATAAATAGTATAGAATTCTTAAAAATCAATTCGATCGGAGACTTTCCACATTAATACTTCATTGTTTATTTAAATATTTTTTAATACTAACGATTTTTATTGGTTCCCAGTTGCTTTTTTCGTGCTTTTTGGGAGTTTTTGCGGACTTATAAATTAAAGTTGCTAGGAAAAATTGTTTAAATAAATAATTACATATTATTATTGGGAACCTCCTGCAGAGAAACAGGGGTTTTTGATCGAGAAATACGAATTTTTGAGAATTCTATACCATTTCTACGAAAAGTTGTTTTTCCCCATATAAATGCATGGACAACGTTGAGCGCTTTGAGCGACTTCTAAATTTTTATTGATTTTAAAATATAAAAATTAGGCTATATTTTTGCCTGTCAGAAAGAGTCCTAGGGGGTGAGACCGAAAAAATTCTGGCTTTAGTTTTTCACATGCATTTTTGGACCACCCCAGTGTACGTTCGCTGAAAAAAATACGTGACTAAAGAGAGTTTTCGGGAACTGGTCATCATGACTTAAATTTGGGCATTAATTAGCCGCAATTACTTTCATGAGGATAAAATTTGAGATCAGAGAGTCCTTCACTCATCTCTAGTTCCTATAATTCACAATTTCTGTAATTTAAAAGTGACTACGCTGGCGCTTTTCATAACCGTTTGGGTATAAAGGTGAATCATTTTCTTCATGGAACTTCCTGGAATAAAATGGTATATTTTATTTTATATAGAGCGATCCAAAGTGGTATTAGTCGTAGTGGTGGAGATTTCTGTAGGGTTAATAAATAAGAGCATTATTATATGCAGCCATAGTATATACAAATAAATATCTACTATATTCCATTGCCCTACTACTTATAATTGCAAGGCACCACTTATTACAGAAAACTATCGACTAAAGATATTGCATTTGCAAAATTGACTAACAAATAATATATTCTCTTTTCTTACTTTCAGGTAAGTTACACAAACGCAGTTCAGAAAAAGTACTTACGGTAAGAAAAATTACTAAAAAAGTAAATATATCACTTCTTGCTAGAAAGTTCGAGGATTATTTGATGACCGTAAAGATTGCTGCTGCAAGAAACAAATACCTTAGGCGCATTGAATATATTTTGTATGTAGTATGTATGCATTTAGTAAGAATTTTGAAGATGGCAGATTATTTGCTGCCATTGCCGATAAACTCAAGACACATGACATTTCAGACAAAGTTTAGATTTTGTTTGTTTACGTGGAAAAGTGAAAAAAATAACAGAAACGTAAATTTAATACCAACTGTTTGCTTTTGCAGCTACTCAGAAGTATGTAAAACTACAAGTTTGTTTAGTTTTGAGCCAAGTGGCTGCCGCCTTCTAAGCGACTTAATGCAAAGTGATCAGAGGTCAGAGGCAGCTGCCCCATGTGGTTGCTCATACGCCATGTATGACCAAATCAACGCAATATCCGGTGAGTTTGCATACAGCTGCAAAGTACCCAAAAGAAAAAATGCTAAGATGTTAGGAAACTGAGAACAGTAAAATGAAGAAAACAGACAAAATTCGAATCCAAGAACTAAAATTGGAAAACAAAAGGCATGGCGAGCCAACAAAAATGCAATAAATAAACAATGGAAATAAGCAATGCTTGACGGACAGGCAAGCAACAAATAAGAGTGTGCTGCATGTGCGTTGTATAGTTTTTCAAAGATTTTTTTTTCGTGGCTTTCCTGCAATTGTTTGTGCATTTGTGGTTGTCTGTGTGTCAACTACTAACCGAAAATGCCATGTACCACTTGAAATGACACTTGAAGGCGTGCAAATATCCGGAAAAAAGCAAACAGCATGTAGCGAAGCATAGAGATGAAGATGAGCGGAAGAAGAAGCATTAGCAAAAGCCTGAAAAGAAAGTGGAAGAAGAGCAAGCAGAGAGTGTCATCAGAAAAGAATTGCAATAAATTTTCAGCTTGTTTTAGTTGAAGTAGTCAAAAGTAGACAAACACTTAGAAGAAGAGCAGCAGCAGCAGCAGTAACAAAACCTGCAGAATAAAAACTTTACATTTAAAGGAAAACTGCATGAAACAAAAAGCTAAAAATCTGAAGAAAAAAGCAAGTGTCCTTCAGTGGTACATAGTGCGCAAAAATAATAGCATTTCACTGAATAATCAACAAAGGCATACATCAATGCTGCACGCAAACACACAGACACGATCTGAGGAACACGCCCGCGCGAGGCAAATGCAGGCAACGTACTGTATGACCGCCCAGCACTGTGACAGTTTTACTGTTCTAAGATGTCTGACAAAAAGCACTGATTTCAGTAGAGATAAAGCTTGAAACAAAAAAAAAAAAAAATAACAAGAAGGCTGATTTTTTTCACAAACATACGCAACAATTCATGCCCCGTTCCATTCCTGCTTTCAAAGCCACCTACTCTGCTTGCATTGTCTGCAGGGCGTTACTGCTGTGCTTTAATTGCAATGACACTCGCAACTACTACTGTACGATATACTTACCTCCAAACATAAAAATATACATAAAAAAATTGTTCGTATGGTAGCCAAAGGAGTAGGCGTGTTTGCTGCTGGGGTTATAGTGGGTTGGTCAGACAATACGTAAAACAATTGCAATAAATACATCCAAGCAACTCTATATTTGTTTGCTTTCTTGCTGGCAAATCACTTGGAGGCGTTTTCATTTCGTGTCCACTCTTGTTGAAACAAATTGTTTTCGGAAACTTGGTGGCGTAAGAAAAATATTTCCTTAGCGGTTAGCTGGTTTGTGGCTAAATTGGCTGTTATTTTACATGTCAAATGTCACGTGTGACAAATAAGTAATAAAGCTATTGAAAACAGTTGTACATGTGTACATACATACATATGTGCATATACATATATCAACTGACAATAATGGTTTCTAATTTTATGCCAGCTAAAAGAGTAAACATATATTACAAAAAATTTAAGAAATTTCCCAATGGAAAGGGTGTCTCGCCAGACTAATGAGGTCACTGAAGGCAACTCTAACAAGTGTTTTTAGAAGTCGAAATAAATTTGACAGTTATAGAGAATGAAGTAAGTATGTACAACATTTTCGAGGAAAATCAGCCGCAGGGTCAGCGGTTCAGTTGAGAGCCTCCGCCCACAGCATTTCCTGTATGAATGTCCATACTTATCGAATATAAAACACTAAACAGGCAACTATTAACACAAGTAACATACCTATCAGGAGCTACCATAAGCAAAATGGGAAGATTTAGTAGAGAATCAAGATGGTTCGACCCATAAAAATAAAATATTTAGTAGTATCTTTAAAATATCAACCTCATGGGACATCACAATATTTTTTTATTAGTGAAAAATAAATGCAGAAAATCCAGAAATATTTTTTTTTTCATTAGGGTGGTTCTGCAAAAATGTAACAACTAAAACTTTTATGGGGCGCCCATTTATTTTGTTCTAGTTTCAAACTAAGAAAATCCACGAAAATCTCAAAACTAAAAAAAAAATGTTTAAGGGCCGCTAATAGGATTTGAAAAAATCATTTTTTTTTTCTAAATCGTAAAACTTTAATTTTGATCGGCTATAACTCAGCAAGTTTATGAATTTTACGAGATTCAATGATATGCAAAATTGATCAGATTTTAACTAAAAATTTTGTCGAAATTTTACGATTCTTAAAAAACTTGAATTTTTCAAAACCTAGTAGAGTGGCCCCTAAAGATTCATTTAAAATTTTTGTGATTGTCTTCACTTCTAATGCAGAGTAAAATAAAGCTGGACCCCATACAAACTTTAGATGTTAATAGTTTTCAGAACTACCCTAATATACACACAAAAAACATTTCCCATTAGTAGTGCATAAAAATGGTGCAGAAATGCGCTAAATATATCCCAGACAGCTTTTAGTTGCTCTTATCAGCACATAAATTTGTAGCCAGAAAGACATACATTGTAGGCCCCGGAAAAAATTTCCCAAGCTCTTTTTATGATCCTTAACCTTCCTTTGCCTCGTCCAAATAGTCTCTCAATTAAACAATTGAGATCCTCAAAGAAACCTCGGAGTTCAGAAATAAAAGAGATTGTAATCGGTATTCCGAACCAGGTATCAGTAGAACTAGTACTTACTATTGACCCAGTATTCCATCGGTGGTGGCATATGTTCGTCTCAATGAGTCTCATCAAGTTCCATGTTCGTTCATTCAGCGTTGGTCAGAGTGCTTGCGATGTTCCGCATGTGTTGAAACCTCTACTATTAGCTGCTACATTAATCTGCTCCCCATCTTGTCTTGTAGCGAGCCTCGAGGTGTTCACACTTAACTAGACAGAGCGGAGCTTTTCTCATGGACTCGGCTGCAAATATACCACAGAAGTTACCGCCAATGAAAAGCGGAAGAAGTATATGCTCATGCCTTGCAGCATCACGGAGCTGGGAAACGCTGCAAACGTTTCTGAAAAAGCTTGCTGTATCAAAACTTTCATTTTACAACAGCAATTTGAAAGCTTCACTCCGCTCGGCTCGGCTCCGCTTTCTGTGTGAACATGCCTAAGATCAGGATTCAATATGGATATATGGATAAACGATGCATTGCTAAAGGAATTGTAAATACCTTTGAAATTCCTGGACACATATCCGCTGAATTGTTCTCTATTTATGAAGTTTAAGGGAGTATACTTGACTATCTTCGACGAATTTTTTCACACTGCCCACTCTGGAAGTCATTCACAAAAATAATTAGTCAATAAGTAGTCTGCTATTATGGATTTCATTCCTATGTCCACTGAAGAGTCTGTGTTGTGGTCAGAGTTGATATCCGCGATATAATAGTTCCAACTTCTAACTAAAATCCATTCAGACACTGGATAAAAATGATAGTATTTTGGAACTTACATTTGGTCGAGCTTTTCCGCCGATATTTGGTTGTTGATTTGTGTTGATGCTGTAGCATAAATGCAGGGACCTACAGTTTTACGATTTCCAGATTACCACTTCCACAAGGTAGTCCTTAGGCCGAGGCCACGCAATTAGCGGCTGAGCGGTGTGCGGTGAGCGATTGAGTGGTGTCATACGGAAATGCCGTTCATTGCGTGGCCACTTCAATAGTATTTAATATGTTTTAATTTTAAGCCGCTCGCCGCATTGCCGCTTATTGCGTGGCCTCAGCCTTAGACTCATTTACTAAAAACAGTAAATTTATTCAACATTTGTAGCAAACAGTCAAGGTATTATTGTTAGAAATAATTTTCTCATGAAATGAGAGAGATTCTAGTCCGCCACAAGCTTGCGTGCTGAAATGATTATTTCACAACCCGGCTAAGAATTGGCAGCTTCCACTATTTAAGTAAATTAGTGCCCATTGCTCCACACTTTTAGGTGCACACTTTGATTATACTTTCAACAGAATAGTAATGTCTATTATTTGTGGACGAGATACAAATTTGATGACCGAAAATACTTTGAAAAATTCCTTATTACTTTAACAAAATTTTCCATAAGAACTGTCGCATCAGAACTTATAGGAACCTAGGAAAGGAAAAAAACCTCAATCACCATGAAATATATTCTCACATACTGATCGGTTTCGTTCGTGGCACTTAGGTGATTAAGAATTTAGTTCTTATGCTTTCTTAGGGTACCAAATTGCTGTAGGTATATGAAAGTGTTCATACAGAAAGCTTTTTCAGAAGCTTTTTGGAGCTGAAAGCAAGGCTGTTTTTGATTTTGAATTTTCTATTTAATTTTTCAGCTTCATGATGCTGCTGCAAACAAGATATCAGAATATTCAAATGTAAACGAGTTTAACGACTATTGCTTTGAATAAAATTCAGCAAATATTTTTGCTGCTTATCATTGACGGTAAATTTTGTGGTACCTATGGAGCCAAGTCCATGAGAAAAGCTCTTCTTCACTTCGTTTAGTGTGAACACCAACACCCAGCAAAAAATCGGTAATCGCTTTTAGTGGTAACGTGTTCTAGAAGGTATAGCGTTATAACGCCTTCAAATTTTTTCGCTTCTTTTAGGCATTGGCGGTAATGCAAAGTAGAATGTTCTACAATATTTTATTTGTTTCGCTTCTTTGCTTCATTTCAGGGAATGCAAAGTAGAATGTCCTACAATA
Source organism: Rhagoletis pomonella (assembly GCF_013731165.1). Lineage (NCBI taxonomy): Eukaryota > Metazoa > Arthropoda > Insecta > Diptera > Tephritidae > Rhagoletis > Rhagoletis pomonella. Next base: position 28,432,976 of record NW_023458559.1, read on the forward strand.
TTTTGTTTGTTTCACTTCTTTGCTTTATTTCAGGGAATGCAAAATAGAATGTCCTACAATATTTTTGAAGTGAAACTTCTTAGGCGGCGGCATCGCAAAAATGGAGAGTGAAATTTTTAAAACTGAAAACGTTACATGAGTGAGAAGGAAGATATATAGGGAAGTATAGGGAAGGGGAAAAAGAAATAAAGCGACGCATGACGGGTACGAGTACCTACATTTGTATGTTTGAATGCACGTATGTATGTATACATATATATATGTATACATATATATATATGTATACATATATATGTATGTATGAACCAACTCATTGCGCATTTCAGGTCTGCCGCTAACAAGCAATATATGTGTAAATGATGCAAGCGTGCTTTGCGTAACTACATCCATTCGTACATACATATGTATGTACATATGTTTGTATGGATATATTTATGATAAAGCAAACGAGCTTCGTTGATGTACTGATGGGCATATGTACATATGTACTTATGGACAGCAATGTTTTCATGTGTGTACATTAGACTGCATCACCCCCCATACAAAAAAAGATCGGTACTATTTTTTAAAAATAGTTTCTTAAAGATTTTTTTTTGAAAAAATCTCCTCAAATGACGAAACGGTTTAAGCTTAAAAAATTTGCGTAAAAATATTTTTAAAAAATTTTTAAAAACTTTTGAACGGAATCGTAATAATGAGATTTTTGATGCTGTTTTTTTAACTTTTTTGAAAGATTAGCATAAGAAAAACTTGAATAACTGAGCCTAAACTCTCCCGATTTAGACTTGTAAGATTCATTGGAAAGGTATTTTCTCACCCTTTTTATTTCTTTGCTAATAAACTCAGTCAAAGGATGAAAGGGGAAAGGTAGGATGAACGAATATCATTCAAAGTTGAATTAAGATGTGTTGGTATTAGAAAAAAAAATATTGGGACACGAATGAGTTTTTTTGCACATAAATGAAAATAGTGGGGAAATACCTTTCTACTGAGATCCCATAAGTCTTAATCAGAATAGTTTTGGCCCAGTTATTTAAGTTTTTCGTAAATCAATCTTTGAAAAAAGTAAAAAAAACAGCATCAAAAATCTCATTATTACGATTGCGTTGAAAAGATTTTTAAATATTCTTATGCAGAATTTTTAAGCCTAATTTGTTTTGTCATCTGAGGGCACTTTTTTCAAAAAGTTCTTTAAGAAACTATTTTTATTCATAAAAAACTCCACTTTTGGAGGTATTTTCAAATCGGTCCAGCTCGCTTAAATCTTAATGGCCCGTAGTCATAGTCAAAATAAAGTCGACTTTAAAGTTAGTTGCAGCTTTTTTGACAGATATCCCATTGAAAATTATGTCAAAAAGCTGCAACTAACTTTAAAGTCGACTTTATTTTGACCATGACTACGGGCCATTACTTTTTCGAAATATTTTGGTAGACGTCTTAGAATATAATAAATTTTGTAATCCCGGTGGAAAAACCGCAACTTTTTTTGGTGATGCAGTCTAATGTACATATGTTTGAATGGTTGTATATATATTTGTAAGTATTGACATATGTTTGGGTACATGTATATGTGCACATATGTAGTACAAACGAAAACAAATCTAATAAGCTGCTCGTTGAAATAAATGCGAACTGTACTGATTGTCAAAAATTATGTGTTTGTTGTACATTTGTTCATGTTTGTCAATGTGCGTGTAATTTTCTAGAGTAGTTGTGTGCTCTCGATATCTCCTTGTATTAACTCGTCGTTCGTTGGTATACTCTGATGAACATATGTGAGGATGATAGCAGGGCCAACTTATATACATAAGGTAGTGTTACAGGAGCAGTTGCAATTTTTGCCCCATGTTTCTTAAACAAAGCCATAAACGTAGCGACCGTTGGTTCAAATTGGGGTTATTTTGCTCTACATTGCACCGTTTGTGGGCCTGTTGAATGAATTTATGTCTTGGTTGTATGAAAGATCAAAAAATTTTGATTTTCTGGCAAGTTGTAGAACTTATCGCTACATTAATGGCCATGTTGTACAAACTCATTTAATTTGCGTTTATTTTGTACACTAAATAACCGAAAATGGATAACTCAGCCGAAATAGGTACGTGCTTTTGTTGAATTTTATAAATTTAAGCCGAAACTATGAAATTGTAAAAATCAGATTTTACAATGAGACTGCTCGCAAAATTGCAATGTTTGTGGGCAAAACGTCCAACTTGATTGCGGATTGATTTGAACCAACGTTTTCGGCTTGCATTAACTATGTCAAAATGATGTGTTTATTGTAATTCATTCTGTCATTTACTACCATTATGCGTGAGCCAATTCATGAAATCATTTCATGCGTTTGAGTAGAAACTGAATGAATGAACACCATTTCATGATTTTAATTAACGCGAAATAGAGTTTATGCACTTAGTTTTTACTCAGATCGATTAAATGATTTAGTGAATTGGACTACGCATACATGTGATACTTATGCTTTTAATTTATGTTTTTATACTCTTGCTACCACATGAATATATGAATTCGTGATAAGAATATATGAATTCGCCTTGGAAGATAGAAAGCGAGTAAGAATAAATGCCGAACAAGGAATTTGTCGTCTTTCAACTTACACAAATGCATTTTGCAAACAAAAGTTAGTGCCTTGGTAATGGCGAATTCGTAAGGATCTATTGATTGCATTATACACATTTTAATTTTTTTGTTAAACATACAATTACTTCCATTACAATCCGGTCCTATGGATGCTAGACGCGCGAATTCATATATGGTGGTGTTACCGGAAAATGAATAAATAAATTATATGTATATCAGAAAATTAATAAGATGAAATGAAATTATTGTTTGATTTCTAACCAAACCTATGTATGTAACTCAATCGCCTAATGGTTTGCCGAGCCGTAAACATAGTTTACACATCAAATTTCGTAAGTAGGTACCTGGTACTCACACCTTTTTAAGAAGTTTCACTTCTATCATGTGTAGGGTGCTACACACGCCTTTTTATACCCGAGCGCACTTGTGCACAAGGGTATATTAATTTTGTTCACATAACGGTTGTTTGTAACAGCCAAAACGAATCGAGATAGATATAGACAAATGTATACATAAATGATCAGGATGAAAAAAGAAATCGATTAAGCCATGTCTGTCTGTCCGTCCGTCCGTCCGTCTGTCCGTCAGTCCGTCTGTCCGTGTACACGATAACTCGAGCAAAAATTGAGATATCTTAACGAAATTTGGTATGTAGGTTTCCCTTAATCCAAGGTAGGTTGGTATTGAAAATGGGCGAAATCGGACTTTAACCACGCCCACTTCCCATATAACGGTAATTTCCAGAAATACGAAAACTGCGATATTTTAGTAACTACTGAAGATAATTCACTAAAAATTGGTATTTATAATAAATTTTAGACGAAAAATAAGAATATTATAAATTTTTGGAAAATGGGCGTAGCCACGCCCACTTATGGTTATATGTGTATATCTTGGTAACCGCTGCACCAATTTCTTCCAAACTTGGCACAGTTGTTGGCCTTCGCACAACATACTAAATGGCCGAAAATTTTTAAAATCGCTCAATAACCACGCCTACTTCCCATATAACGGTAATTTTCAGAAATACGAAAACTGCGATATTTTAGTAACTACTGGAGATTATTCGCTCAAAATTGATATTTACAATAATTTTTCGACGAAAAATAAGAATATTATAAATTTTTGGAAAATGGGCGTAGCCACGCCCACTTATGGTTACATGTGTATATCTTGGTAACCGCTGCACCAATTTCTTCCAAACTTGGCACAGTTGTTGACCCTGGTACAGCATAAAAAATCGCCGAAACTTTTTAAAATCGGACAATAACCACGCCCACATCCCATATAACGGTAATTTAGCGAAATACAAAATCTTCGATAAATCAGTAAATATTGAAGCTAATTTATTCAAAATTGATACTTGCAACAATTCTTTACCAAGAAATACGTTTATGGTAAAATTTTGGAAAATGGGCATGGCACCGCCCACTTATGATCACATATATGTATATCGGTAACCATTCTACCAATTTGTACCAAACTCGGTGTGGTTATTGTGCTTGCCACATATAAGCAAAACGTTGAAAATTATTGAAATAGGACTAAAATAACGGCCGCTTCTCATATAACGGTAAATTTCAGAAATGCTTGAAACTTCAATATTTCGAAATTGAAGGACGCTAATTTACTCAAAATTGATACACCCCGGCTTACCATCTAGCGGAAGGTTTCGGAAAGGTGAAAAAACATATTTAATACTTGCGCCGGGTATTTAATGTTCGGCTCCGCCCGAACTTAGACTTTCTTACTTGTTTTTATTTCGCTTCTTTGCTAAATTTCGGAGAATGCGAAGTAGAATGCTGCATCGTAGTCAGCTGACAAATGGAATGAATATTCAAAAATTCTTTTTCTGCCGTAACTTTCTGTGGAAATTTGTCTCGCATAAAAATCATGTTTTGCTTTGTTCAATTTGCAGCGAAGTTGAAGTCAGTCAATGAAGTGAAGTACAAGAGTAAGGAAGTACAGTTTTAAGCTTATTATTATTATTCTTTATTAAGCAAAGTATACAAAATACAAAACTTAATGTATATAAAGAGTACAAGCTGCTAAGGCCATCGACTCACTGTTTGAAATATTTTCTCATGAGAAAATAAAATATAGCTTAAATATACATATTATTTATAAAAATTACAACTAAGTAATATACAAAAAAAAAAAAAGAAAAATTGAGTGTAGTGTTTTATAAGCGTAAATTGCAGTCTTTTATGAAATTATTTATAGTAGATATATTACAATGAGATATAGTTTTTAAAATATTGGACGGGTTTACAGAACCAAAATGTTTTAGCCTGAAACTCTCTAAAATTAAACAGTCCTTGAGGAAGTGGTCCACTGATGCAACGCTGGAGCAAAACGGACAGGAAGCTGGAGATTCTCCGGTGAGTAAGTGTCTGTGCGTGATGTCGGTATGGCCGATCCTTAAGCGTGTAAAAATTGTTGATTGGTGACGAGTAATATTGCTGGGATATATTACTCTGCTGCGTTCTGGGTTGAGACTTGCATATCTGTGAGCGAAAATACGCCACTCTGAACCCCGTTTCGCATGTATATGGCGTTGAATATGCTTTCTTAAGTCTTTGGGATCTAGGGACATAAATTGAAATGTAGGAGCATCTTCAAAATAACGAGCGGCACGGTCGGCAAATTCATTTCCAATTATACCAGTATGGCCAGGCACCCAGAGTAATTTGATTTTGTTTTTATATTTTACACACAGGTCACGGATTTTAGAAACTAGTGGGGTAAAATTGTATATGTTACGGACAGCTTTTAAACCGGAGTAACTGTCCGAGCAAATGACAAATCTCCCTTGGTTTTGTACAGCGAATTCCATAGCTTTGTAAATTGCAAATACCTCAGCTGTAAACACCGATGAGTAAGTTGGTAGAACGCCACCGGATATAGTTGTACCGTCTTTAGTAACGACTGCAAATGATGTATTCATTCGTTTGGAGCCATCCGTATATATTGCAGAATAATTAAGGGACGTCAATTCGTTCATTAGTTCCAAAAATTTTTGCTGATGGACCAGAGGACTGGTTTCTGATTTTTTCAAATCGTGTAGAGAAGTGTTAATGGAGTTCTCATTCAGCACCCATACGGGTTGATTGTTGATTAAATAACGCTTTTTAGGAGGGCAAATGCCAAGACTCCTTGCGTAAACGACACAACGACGAAGAGTAGAGTGAAGTTTAAAGGACCGTCTGTGACGAAAAACTGCTACCAAATTTTTAAAAATTTCACCGTTAGACGAGCTAAATAGTTTAGGGATAAGCTGCATCGTAGATTCAATAATTCTTTCCTTTATTGAAGGCAATCCACTTTCAGCAAGGATGCATTTGACTGGGGATGTTGGAAACGCATTAATGCTACGGCGAACTGCAGCATGATATGGAGCTTCTAGCTGTTTAATATTAGTGTTAGCACACCATCCAAAAATGGGCAAGGCGTAATCAATTTTAGAGAGAATCAAGGCTCTAGTAATATTTAATAGTGTGTTAGTGTGAACAAAAGATCGTTTGCTTGATAAATATTTTATAATATTTAGTCTTGACAATAGGTTTTTTCTTAAATTACAACATTGGTGCCGAAAATTAAATCTCTGGTCGAAATAAACACCCAAAATCTTTAAGTTATTGACTCTATCTATAATATTATTTTCAAAATTTAACTGAGGAAAAATACAATTTTTCTTTTTGCAGATATGTAGTATTTTGCATTTAGGGATAGATAATAATGCCCCAGACTGTAGTCCCCATTTTTTAAACTCGTTAAGAGCTTTACAAAAAGTACTATTTACAAGTAGGGGATCTTTAATATTAGTATAAATTATGGCATCGTCAGCGTACATAGTTAACTTAATATTTTTTATATTCATACATATCTCGTTTAACTTATCAAATGCTACTATAAATAAAACAACCGAAAGGGGTGACCCCTGTGGAATGCCATTGTAAAGGCAATAAGATTCAGAAATGTTGTTATTTACACGAACGCGAAACCGGCGATTTGTCATAAAAGCCTTTACAAATGTAAAGGCTTTTTGACCAATCTTCCAAGCCGCAAGCTGACTCAACACGGCATGTATTCCCACACGATCAAAAGCCTTCTCAAAATCAGTTGCTAGAATACTGACGTGGTTCTTTGTACTAAGGGAGTCAGAAACGTAGTGTTGGAGTTGTATAAGTGAGTCCATAGGACTATGATTACGTTTAAAAGCTGTTTGATTATGGCTAATAAAGCCGTTTTTCGTAATGAACCACATTATCCTCACCGCTAGGATTTTTTCTAATATTTTACTCATACAACATAGCAGAGATATTGGCCTATAAGAAGTTGTGTGGTAAGGCGATTTTTTCGGCTTAACTATTGGAATTACAGTGGCTAAACTCCAGACGTGTGGGAACAAATGCTTGTTGTAAATATTATTGTATAGATTTAGCAGTCTTAGTTTGGCCACAGCAGGTAAATTCGACAGCATTGGATAGGAGATCCTATCAGACCCTGGCGTTTTACCTTTAGCATGACGCAGAGCGAATTCAACCTCAGAAAGAGAAAAATCTTGGTCTAAGTATTTAGCAGATGCAGAAAGGTTTGAAGGAGTATATTCTTTTGAAAGCCAAAAATTTTTGTCTCTTATGTATTCATCAGAAAAATTGTCATCCTTAGAATAATTAGACCAAAATTGTGAGAAGGAATCTGCGATGTTAAAAGAATCTGTAACGACATCGTTATTGGATATGATAGCTCTAATAGTATTTTGTCGGAATCCGGTTAACGATTTAATGTCCGACCATATCTTTTTTGGCGTTGACAATGGGGAAATTTGAGATGTAAAAATTTCAAAGCTTAGTTTTTTAGACTCTCTTACAGCTTTTTTGAAAATTACATTTGATTTTTTATAATTTAAGAGATTTAGGTCAGACATGCACCGTTTGTAAACCTTCCAAGATTCAACCTTTTGGTTACGGAGATTTTGTAGATTTTTAGTCCACCAAACAGGAAAAGCTCTAGAAAATCTTCGTTTTGTTTGAGGGATAAATTTATTGGCCGCAGAACGTATTGCTTTAGTTAAGACCGCCACTTCTTTGTTAATATTTTGAAAAGGGCACAAATTATCACAAGCTAACAAATTGGTTATTTCTGATTGATACGACTTCCAGTTTGCATATTCAGTTTTAAATCTAGGTATATGGTTAATTTTTTCAAAGTAAGAATTTGTTTGTATAGAAATAGAAGTAATAAAATGATCACTACCTCTTAAAATAGAAGAGATATTCCAAAAAGTACGAGGTTTAAGTTGGGGAGAAATTAGCGAAAGGTCGACATGAGAAAAAGAAGAATGAGTAGAAAAATGAGTAGGTGAACAGTCATTCAGCACTACAAGCTGATTATGGAGAATAAAATTTTCCATTACCAGTCCCCTGCTATTGGAATATTTTGAGCCCCATTGAGGGCTCCACGAATTAAAGTCACCCGTCCACAAAATAGGGGAAGAGAATTGGGAAAATAAATAATTAAGTTCAATTTCGGAAAAGTATTGATGTGGAGGAATATAAGTATTAATTAAGGAAAAGGAATAGTTCAAATTAATTTTTAGGGCTGTAGTGGATATTGAAGTTATGACATCAATAACCTTATGTGGAATATAATGTTTTAACGGGTGATTTTTTTGAGGTTAGGATTTTCATGCATTAGTATTTGACAGATCACGTGGGATTTCAGACATGGTGTCAAAGAGAAAGATGCTCAGTATGCTTTGAAATTTCATCATGAATAGACTTACTAACGAGCAACGCTTGCAAATCATTGAATTTTATTACCAAAATCAGTGTTCGGTTCGAAATGTGTTTCGCGCTTTACGTCCGATTTATGGTCTACATAATCGACCAAGTGAGCAAACAATTAATGCGATTGTGACCAAGTTTCGCACTCAGTTTACTTTATTGGACATTAAACCAACCACACGAATGCGTACAGTGCGTACAGAAGAGAATATTGCGTCTGTTTCTGAGAGTGTTGCTGAAGACCGTGAAATGTCGATACGCAAAGATCTTGGTGTAAAACCGTATAAAATACAGCTCGTGCAAGAACTGAAGCCGAACGATCTGCCACAACGTCGAATTTTCAGTGAATGGGCCCTAGAAAAGTTGGCAGAAAATCCGCTTTTTTATCGACAAATTTTGTTCAGCGATGAGGCTCATTTCTGGTTGAATGGCTTCGTAAATAAGCAAAATTGCCGCATTTGGAGTGAAGAGCAACCAGAAGCCGTTCAAGAACTGCCCATGCATCCCGAAAAATGCACTGTTTGGTGTGGTTTGTACGCTGGTGGAATCATTGGACCGTATTTTTTCAAAGATGCTGTTGGACGCAACGTTACGGTGAATGGCGATCGCTATCGTTCGATGCTAACAAACTTTTTGTTGCCAAAAATGGAAGAACTGAACTTGGTTGACATGTGGTTTCAACAAGATGGCGCTACATGCCACACAGCTCGCGATTCTATGGCCATTTTGAGGGAAAACTTCGGAGAACAATTCATCTCAAGAAATGGACCGGTAAGTTGGCCACCAAGATCATGCGATTTGACGCCTTTAGACTATTTTTTGTGGGGCTACGTCAAGTCTAAAGTCTACAGAAATAAGCCAGCAACTATTCCAGCTTTGGAAGACAACATTTCCGAAGAAATTCGGGCTATTCCGGCCGAAATGCTCGAAAAAGTTGCCCAAAATTGGACTTTCCGAATGGACCACCTAAGACGCAGCCGCGGTCAACATTTAAATGAAATTATCTTCAAAAAGTAAATGTCATGGACCAATCTAACGTTTCAAATAAAGAACCGATGAGATTTTGCAAATTTTATGCGTTTTTTTTTAAAAAAAAGTTATCAAGCTCTTAAAAAATCACCCGTTATTAGTATACCAACACCTTGTTTACTGGTTTGAATATTAGGTAAATTTGAAAAATATCCTATGTATTCTTTAGGATAACAAATAGAATTTGGATTTGTATTATGTGAAAAGTGTGTTTCCTGAATGCATATTATATCTGGATTTTCTTCGTTAATTAATAACAATAATTCGTTGTAGTTGTTATAATACCCGTTGATGTTCCATTGAATAATTTTTAATGACATCAACAATGCAAAGGGAGAAAACAGATACAATAACAAAAATGTACATATGTATAAATATGTGTGGGAAGTTGAAGATAAATGACGTGGCTACGTGAAACTGCTTACAATATTTCCTCATCTATGTTTGAAAAATCTTGACTATCAATAACTTTGGAGAGAGATGGAAGTGGAACAAACATGGGGTTTAAGTAGGAAGGGGGAGAATTAGGTGTAATTGCTTGCGTTGGAGAGTTTAGTTGGGGTGAGAGTGGAGAATCAAGAGTAGCTGAATTAGGAGAAATTGAAGAGTAATTAATGGAAATATTATTGTTTTGTTCTTGTGTTGGTGGGATTATTTGAAATTGAGTTGTTGAAGAAGGGGAAATAAGTATTGTATCATTGCAATTTAAAGAGAGTTGTTGATTTGAGTTATTATTTTTGTTGTTGGATTCATCGGATTTTTTGTTGGTGTTAATATTGATACGATTTGAATTAGTTGTAGAAGTCGAGTTACTGTTTGTTGTTGTTGATTTGGATATTTTTTGTTTAATGGGATTTTGTTGTTGGCTAGAATTGGATATGACGTTGGCAAATGTGACTCCACTCTGAAGAGGGGCAACTGTTTCCTTATATAATTTCAATGCTTCGCGCATTGAGCACTTATTAATAGTTTTAATTTTGATAATCTCTTTTGCTTGAATAAATTTAGTGCACTCTTTGGATGAAGATGAGTGGTCAGCCTTGCAGTTAGCACATAATGTACGAGTACAATTTGACGGAGAATGAGGGGGGCAGAGCACAGTTAACGCAAACAGGGGAGCGATTACAACGTTTTGTGGTATGTCCAAGTAGCTGGCAAGATTTACAGCGCATAGGTGTGGGGAAATATTCTCTTACCAAAAATCTGGACCAAGCAATGTCGATCTTGTTGGGCAACTTGTATAGATTAAATGTTAATAACACTACACCTGAATGTTTCAAATTTCCATCAACATTCTTTTTAAATTTAAAAACTGATACAACTCCCTGTGAGCTAAGCTCATTAACGATTTCTTCATCCGGAACATTATTTAAAAAAGGCGCAAACACAGTGCCTTTAACATGATTGAGAGATTCGTGGAAAGAAGCCGATATTTCACAAACTCCTCCCAATTGCTTGGCTTTAATGAACTTTTGCGCAATAATATTATTCTTGACGAGAAGCAGTAGTTTTCCATCGCGAAGATCGGTAATTGAGTGAACCTCGCTACTTATTTGTTTTACTGCTCGATGAACAGCAAAAGGGGAGAATAATGAGATTGGTTTGGAGTTGTCAGATGACTCAACAACAACAAATTTTGGGTCGTCGGCTATAACTTCGGGTAACATGGGGAAAGGGTTCATCGTGGAAGATGAACTAGTTTTCCGTTTTTTTCGGTCAGGGTCAGGATCCAGCAGGGCAAAACGATTTGCCCTTAAATTATATGGCCCAGGGGCCATATTAAATTGGAAACAAAATCACTTACTTAAATAAAAAATAAAACTTGCACACGCGAGTAAAAGAAAAACTAATATTTTAATGGAAAAGAACAGTTGAACACTACGCTGGTGTGCCTCAAGCAATCAGCAAGAAGTCGCAAAATCAGTAACCAAGAAATCCGTAGCAAGAGAGACGTCTGCTCAACGCGAGAGATAGTCGGTGACTGAGTTTTAAGCTTAATTAAATATGCATGTATGTACATACCGACTTTTAAGTAAAATCTAAATACCTAAAAACATACATATGTATGTATAAAAACTGATTTATACAAAATTTAATTAATCTTAATCTTTTAAGACATTTTCTGATTTCAATTTAATATAAATAAGTATGTACTTATCTTGTCATTGTACATTAGTTTCTCTGTAAGGCATTCTTTGTTCGCTTCTCTGGATTCTGTTTATCCATGCGTTCTCCATTCGTTTGAAGGCAATACTGCGGGTAACGGCTTACCGCCAATGACATGCCCATGTTAAAATAAGGCCTTCTTGAAGCGAAAGGGTAAGCGATTCCTATCGCCTAGCTCGTTTCCACTTTCGTTTCTGTGGTAATCGTGTTTTTTGCTGGGCAGCTTCGCTTTGTTCCGCCTTGCTTCGCTCGGTGCGGCTCGACTTTCTGTCTTAACGCACCCTTATGCGTAAACAAGTTCTGACTGCAAGTGTAAGTGTAAGTGAAGAGCATCTTAAAATTACAAAAATCTTAAAGCGAATTATTAAACAGTCAACTGTAATGGCTTTACTAAAGCTTAACTTAATCTTTATGTACTTAGTTAGTTGCAGAAACCAGCACGGAAGTTACCAAAGCGCTAAGTATCTCAAAGACACTAACAAATGGCAACTTGCGCATGTTAAATGTTTAGGAGCCAGTGGTGATTCTATTCTATACTGTCAACTGCACTTTTGTCCTGCTAAGCAAAGTCGACCTATGTGTTCAACGCCCCACCAGCAGTTAAAACATAGCAATACACTTAGAGATTTCGAAACTATTTAGTAGCTTTAAAATAAACTTACGCATTATAAACTCACCAACTAAAGTGATAAAATCACAGCAGTTATCGGCTAGCAAGAGAAACGGCAACAACAACAACCAAAAAGGAAAGAAACGGCAACCATGTGAGCAACACTTACATACGAGTAGGTACTTATAAGCGAATACCACCAACTTCCAAGCCGCTAAGTTTAGATACTTTTTGCAGCTGATCAGGTGTTGGCGGCGCGCTAAAGCAAAAGTTGGTGACAATTTTAGCACAAAATGCGCCTATAAATTATCGCTGGCTTAGTGGAATATGTCTTCGTACATGTGTGTTTGTGAGTGCGAAGTGGCAGTGTAATGAGCTTGACTAAATCGCTGGTAGCTGCGAGCATAAAACATTGAAGTAAAGTTAGCTAAATCGCCGGAAATTTGTGCTTACGCGCGTTCGCCTGGCACGCAAGCGACTGGTATTAAGAAAGTGCGAAACTACTCAACTTTTAGCCGGCTGAAGCTTGGTTAAGGGTGGCGGGAACGTTACGCTGTTGAAAGCTTTTGCCGCTGAGCACATTTGGAAAAACGGGACATTAATTTATTCTCCGAGGCTGCGAAATAAAGAAGCGAATTAAATTTGAAGGCAAAGTAGAGTCATTTAAAAAAAGTAAAATCAGGACTTTCCTTTTGTTGTGCATTTGGCATCAAGCTGCAATTTTATCTAGAAAAGACCATTTTGCTTAAAGATTTAACAGAAACTTTTGGTGCTACTCGGTACTAACATCTTCATATTTAACTTTAACTTAATGCAATGATTTTAGCCTTACTAGGTATATATAGCATACATTGTATAGCCTTCGAAATTCTCACATTTTCATACTTTAATTACCACCACCAAACTTATCGCCCTCTTGAAGCCGCACACAAAAAATCTTTTGATTGAATGCCAAATCACTTAACCTAGATTCCAGTCAAGCAAATGCAATCAGCAAACAAAATCTTCGCAAAACCATATAAAAGGGAGAAAGTACAGAAGCGTAAGAAAAATACAGGAAAATGGCGAATAAAAATTGACAAACATCATAAATGACAAATAGGCGATATGAATCTTAATGACAAAAATGCATTGACCGCAATGAAGGACGTCGATTAGAGGCAGAGTGTAAAGTGGAGCTGCATGCGGCATAAGAAAATACAAGAACAGAAATGAAAATAATAAAGCCTCAAATGCTGAAAAGCCAAAGCAAGTCGTATGGATGCAATAAAGTCAGTCAAGCAAACAGTCGAGAGGAAAATAAAATCGAACATAAAGCAACGTGTGCGGGGAGAGGGCAGAAAAGTAAATCAAATGGAGAACGAGAAGGCCACCAAAGTGGTCAACAATAAAAGGCAACAATAAGAGGCAAATGCCAGTGGCTATAAAGCAAAGCAACTCAACACACAGTGCATACTGGCGTACACTGGCACGCACAAGGATGCGATTTGGCTTGCATTGCCTTTCCTGCAAAGGATATTGAGGAATGAACAAATGTCGGCGGACATTTAAGAATGAAGAAGCATAGCGCATTTTAATACAATATTTGGCAAGGCAACAAGAATAACATAATAATAAAATATGCAGCGTACAGAGCCTGAAAATAGGCTAAATTGCTGCTGGATAAAATCGCAAGCGAAGAGAAGAACTCATCTGCAACGTAACCCAACTATACAACAGCAAAAACTCTTTGTAGGCAGAGAAGGAGAGCGATTGACGTACAGTTATTTATCGGCGCTCAAGCTAAGAATTGAGGAAGAGGCGTGGTTATGTGGCATGTGGCAGCAGCCGTAATCAGCTTGTGGTATATGTTACTTATTAATTTTCGTTGGACAAGCGCCAAGACAACGCGTTGAGATTTACACTCACTCACACTCACACTCACACTCAGGCATACACAGCTAGATATTCGTATCCATAAATGCATTTAGTTATGTTTGAAAAGAAGGATTGCCAATGGCGTAGCGAGCAGTTTGCCAACAATTGTTGCTGATGCACGCAAATAAATGAAATATAGTTTGTTGCCACTCGGTGGCTATGTTGCGGTATTTTATCGTTGCTTATACTAGCATTTGCTTTTATTGTTTGTTTTTGCTATGCGTTGTTCTATTTTTTATAGCTATTGCATATGCATAACTTGCTTTTGTGAGATTTATCTGAATTTTGCGTATAAAGCTAGGCTGGTCTAGTGTGAAGTGCGGAAAAGTTAAAGGACTAAGATGTGGCTGCGGATACGCGCTGGTTGGGCGCGTTTAGGTGCATCTACGAAAAATATGCCAACTATGCTAATTAGTTGGCAAGGATATTCTCTAAGTGGGTCATAAATAAATTTACTCAGTTTGGAGTGGTTAAGCAGTATATATTGATGTAAAGTACAAGTTTTGGAATTATTGAATATAGTAAGTATTTAGGCGCTCTGTATGAACTTATCCAAGGATTGGTGAACTTGGTTATAAATTAGGCTGCCAATTGCCGATTATGATGTTAGATTTGTGAACCGGCGCTCGGCCTTTTCACGTGAAAATACAGCGGTAGGCGCTGGGACTTCTAAATCACTATTTTAGGGAGTCCTCAAGGCACACTTCTTAATACATATTGAGAAGGCACTTTTCTCCGGCGGATATGCTTCTCTGGGACTCTTTTCGGAGGCTTCCTAGGATCAATAAGCGCACCGCACAATGAGTCCTAACCCTGTGTGCACCCTGTGGAATCCGCTTGTTGGCTGGGTTATAACATTTCTAATTTGTTTAAAATCTTAAGTACAGATATATATGTCGTCATTGGCCAAAATTCTCTTAATGATCTATGACATGGTAAAGTAATTGTGCGTGATACTGGAGTGAAAGTTATTCTGAAAACCGAAAATGGAGCAAGGTGTAAAGAAAGCGTCGTTAGCTTTATTCAAGTTGCTTCACGCAAGGATAAACATTGTACCAATCGAGGTAGCCTGAAAAGCTTCCCAGGCCGTAGTTTGACTTAACGAGGTGTTGACACCAAGTTCTCGTATAACTATGGGAGATCGCGAATTAAAAAAAAAACACAATCGAACTGAATCCTTCTAAGCGTATATTGGATGCAGTGCAATGTTTGAAATGAGTGAGTTTATTTACGTATTTATCCGGTGCGATTTTGGCACTCCAAGGTTTAATGAATCGCAAGAAAAGTGGCAGGAAGTGCCTCTCAATTACTTTAGAATATTTTATTTTCCAGGCCACATAGGTTGCTGGCCATTGGGATCCTGCAGGAAGCTGCAGCGCCGATGAACTTTCAAAACAGGACACTCTTGAGGTGTTGTCGCCAGTCAAAGTTACTGAAGCTGTTACTGTTGCCGGAAAAGTAGTCATTCAATCAGCTCATCGTGTACTGGTCGCAAGCCTTGGAGTGCAAGGTGGCTAGGTCCTTTAAGCCACGGGTAGACCGGAAGGGCTGTAAGTAAAAGAAGAAGTATCTCTCTGTACTGGCTGTAGTCTTAAAGTGCAACCAACTCAGCATCTGCTTTTCGGATGTCTTAATTATGTCAGCTTAAGGTTTAGCAACTTCTACACCCCTGAACTTGATTTTGTGATTAGATATTTTTAATAAGGATACCATCGCCAGCAGATTATAGTTTTCCCTCGCTCGCTGAGAAGCGAGTTTTTATTAAACTTTTATCGTTCCAGCTGGCATTTCTTAAGCGCAAAGCTAAGTGATAAGTGTATGCAAAGCAACGATTTAGGATATTCCTTTAGAAAAAATTGAACAAATTTTAATAAAACAAAAATGTGATACCACTTAAATAATTTAATATGACTTGCTTAATTGGTAATGTGAAGCAGCAAGTAGTACGTATGTATGTATGCATACTCGCATCAGTTATGTATACTTTCAACACAATATCAGTTTACATTCAATTCAACAGCATAATGCATTGTAATCGGCAATTAGTAGGCGAGTGTGTTAAAGTGTATGGTGTATGCGCTTACACTTGTCTGCCTGCGTGCCTGACAACCTGCCATCGACAGCTGATATGCGAATTTGTATGAAGTCATAACGCACACGCACGCACGCACATTTCGCATACAAAAGTGAACAGAAAGCTTGATGATAGGTGCAATTCTGTCGCTGACAGTTGTAAGGCACTCAAGTGCAATAGCAACGATACAAAAACTACAAAAAAGATGGCAAAGAACAATTCCAAGGGAAACAAGGGCAATTTAGGGCATCTAAAACGGCGGCGGCGATGCGCGCGCAGATGGGTATGAGAAATGGCGAAAAACAACAGTTATTGTGATACCAAAAACGCACAGCCATCAAGTGTCAAGTGCAGTATGCAATGTGCACTAACTAACGCTAACTACAGCGCTGGTAGAAACAACGGCGAAAACAACAACAACAGCAGCTGTTATATAGTTTGGTTGGTTTAACAGCAGCAATGACAGTGGCACTGACGATGACGACGGCGGCGGCGACAACAACGACATGCAGCAGTTGCATTAGAAGTTTATAGTAGGTACATAGAAAGCAATGAACGAGCAAGAAGCTTATGTCAAAAACAACAAAAAACACGCGCTGGAACAATGCTAATCTGCTGCTGACAATGCGTTTGCGTTTTCGTGGCACTCATGCAGGCAATGCAGAAATGATTGCATTGGCGTGTTGTTGCATGTCTGTACATACATATGTGTGGCACATATGCGCATTTGTGGCATGTGATATGCGGTGGTTTGAAATCGTTAAAGTCAGGCAGTCAGTTGAAAGTGGCTGGGGAAATGAACTCTGCATTTTTTGATATCGCGGAAAGCTGTGGAGAATTTGAGTTGATGAAAATTGTTAGTATTTTAAGTGTATGGAAGGAATATTTATAAAATACAGTTTACAATAATTTTAAACTGTGCCAATAAAATACCTCTTTTTATTACTCACATCGGAGGGTGGCATGCTATCAATCTGCGATTTATGATACGTGAGCAGTTACAAAGTGTATCGAGCTTTAACAGCCAAAAATACGTAAGCGACATTTTGTTAAAAATTTTATTTTTGATGCCGAAATGCATCTAGATATTCTAGGGTCATTTCTGCAACAAAACAAAAAAAAAACCTCGCTTACGTCCTTTTGGTGATTAAGGCTCGATATTATCTGGAGTTTATTCCATCAGTCCACAAAATCTTTAGTCCGTCTCTACAGAAAGCTTCATTTTATTTAAATGGCGCCATAACTTGCGGTTTGCTCTCAGATGGCCGGTAAGGGTTCTAAGTAGAGCTACTTACAAGCTCCTAAGCCGAGCCAAAGAAAGACTCGGATTATTGCCAGCGCATTGGCACTCCAGGTTTTCGGAGCCCTTTCGTTACTATCAAACCCTTCATGTGCATGGACCCACCACAGCGCTGTTCCATTGTGGTCTCCTTTAGTTGGTTCAAAAGGGCTGTCACTCCGAAAGATCCAATGCTTTTAATGCTGCCTGACTAACCAACATAATTTTTATTCTAGCCCCATTTGCCCTTCGACGAAGACATAAAGGTGGTAGCACAGAATGTCGTTTTGGAACCTGTTTTAAGTAAAACCCATTCGTTCTGCTTCTTTTTTTTCGGGCGTCATTTTCTATGTGTAAACACTTGTTATATCCTTAGCCTAAAAATAATGTCAGTGATTTTTAAGTAAAACATACGAGATAACAATTATTTTGAACGATTGCAAAATAAAACTCACCTTGTAAGTTCTATTTCTGAACGAAAAATAAAACTCATTTCATAATTGGTATTTATTGAAGGAAAAATAAAACTCAACAAGTAAGTATTACTTTGCGGGCAAACACAGAACTCATGAAATAATTCTTAAAATTGATGAAAAAGATAAATATCAAGACATAAGGATTAAGTGATGATTTTTTCGCTATCGCTTACAAATGTTACGGCCCCTGGTGTTAAATAAAGTACGTACTTTCCTGAAATTAATCCATGAGAGCTTTGGTAATTTGCATTTAACAAAACTGTTTTGTAAAGAGCACGACTTTGAAATTGAAATGGCCGGCAAAAGCTTGCGAAGGCAATGTAGTAAGGTTTACCATAGCTTTAAATCGGACCATAGAAGTGGGAGAGTGTCTTCCTTGACCTGTATTGAGCGTCACTGATGCCCTTTCAGTTCCCGAGTCTATTGAAGAAGCACCATTAATCTGCTAAAGACATGAATGGTGTTTGTTGCCTGCGAGATCGACGTGGTGCCTTGTTGCCGTGCAGGAATGACTTGAACTCCGGAAGGATTTTTTTGATGTGTATACATCTTTGGTTTCGGTAGGAGTAAAATTTGCGAAGCTGTAACGCATATCCCAGGACAAAATTTCGAACGGCTTAGCATGTGTATTTCAGCAGAAAATTTTTATTTTCAATAAAAGCACCCTGTGTTCGCTTGCCAAATGGTTGCATACATTTGGGCATATGCATAGTAAGATGAAATGCGCTACAATTGATTATTAGCCGTCATCGATTCGACCGGAACTCAAACATAGCGAGCGAGAAGTGGCGAATCGACGACAACATGGCATCCTATGACACCCACAATGCACAAGATACTAATTCCTTATTAATTATCGGGGAGGCTCAAGAGGCCCACAACAAACACTACCGAGAAAATTATTCCCGGAAGTTTTCTCGTGAAGTATGTAACCGTGACATATGTAACCGGCTGTTGATGAGCTCGGACTCGTTTTTAAGCATTATTTCGGTTCATGACCAAACAAAGAAAAAATATCAAATCGTTTTCCCCAGACACAATAAAGCTGCTGTTACCCTCTAAATCCGTTGTCAAAGATGTGACAAAGGAATAATTTGAGGCCAGCGAAGATTCTGAAAGCGAAAACTAATTAACCAATGATAGTTACACACATTTTATAAATAAATGTAGTCAATATATTTAAATAGTAAATTATTGGCTAATATATATATCTTATTAATATAACCTGTCTGTAATACAAATTATTTCAATTTTTCATTTGATAAACAATTTTAAGTAGATAGAGGCAATAAAATATTTTTTGCCGCATAAAACATGAAAATCTACCTATATGCGGTGTTTCCGAGATATTTAAACGCCCTTGAGTCACAAGTATATACAAGTATATCTTATCAATCATACCGATAATGTCATGTATTAAAAGAATTAAAAATGAATAAAAAAATTAAATCAGCAAAAAAATAAAATTAAGTGAAATTAATGTTTAATTTCTAACCTAACCCACATTTGTATGTGTGTAACTGAATCGCCTTTATATATAAAAATATTATCCTAATTTTCGAGCTTGACTCCCTAATCTGTTATAAGAAAAAGAGATTAGCCATGCAAAATTATAATTAAAAATATCTCAGATTAAACCGATAACTTTTTGGTTTCCAACCCAGTTTTATCGATTATACTTGCGAAGAAGAGGAGGAATGTCAAATGTTAAAGTGAGCAAAAATTGACGATAGTAAGGAAAATAGGTTTATAAACGTATTTTTAATAAAATATTCAGTTAAAATATATTTAAATGGCCTCATATGTGTTGCAAAAAAAAGTGACCACGGTGGCACAGAGAAGAAGTTTAACTTTTCCTCGAGTTGTGTGAATAACAAGCACAACCGATTTGAAAGCTAACGAGCTTTGATTGAGATTATATTTATATGTAAACGTACTTTTATGCTTTGCCGTTCGCATATGTATATCAAATTTCATGAGTACCTAGTACTCACGCCTTTTTTTGAAATCGAGTGGGAAGCCATTCGTCCCCTCCCGATGTGCTAGGTATACTTTTTTTTAAAAAATCTCTTTACCTGAGGCAGGGTTTTGGGGGCTGCTCGACAAGGAAACGTAGCAGATCCAGAAATTTGTGAAAGTGAGGGAAAGCATCGACAACGGCACTCCTCCCTGGCATATTCAGGTGACCAGGTGTCAGGAGAGTAGCGTATGAATAAAGCCAGATACCACTAACTGTAAACTATTCAATAGGCCATGGATTTAATACAGTGAAGCACTGATATAACGAAACTGAGGCGGTTTTACCAATGTCTAGATATATGTATATTTTCTTTGTATTTAGAGAATATCTAATGGCGTTTTCTTTTCTCGAAACAATGTTGCACTTATTCTGCCCTGCGCCAAAGTTTTTTTTATTTAATGAGAGCATGTTATGATATTTTTCAATTTCATTAACTTCTAATGAAAACCTTCTCCACAGACGAATTGCTTTGGGAGAGAGCATTTTTTGAAGATTGTTGTTTGGTTTTACCTTAAAAATCCTAGGAAGAAGTAATGTGAATTAAAAGATATAAAAGTAATTCAGAATGAAGAGAAGTATGACGATGCACAGTGTTTCGACTATATGGAGGCAGGTGGAAATAAGTAATAGTACTCCTGCACCGAATCCACTGAAACTTGACATGTGCTCTAGTTTTACTTAGAAATAGAGAATTACGAAATTTGGTAAAGATGGAATAATTGCCACGCCTTCTACTGTTGTGGGCGAAAACATTAAATTTCATCCGATTTCCATGAAACTTAGTTTGTACTCTCTGTTTTATTAGAAAAACCTAAATATAAAATATGGGGAAGATTGGATCACTATAATGTCCAAAATTCAAAACATATGGGTCCAGTCATTAAATGTGATGGAATTTTGGTAAATTTTTATTTCCTTCTTCCACTCGCAGAAAACAAAGGTTATACTATAAAATGACTTAGGTGTAAATACTCTTTTCGCGAAATCACGCAAAGAAATCGAGAAAAAATAATTTCGTTGGATAAAAAAAGTTGCCTTCACCTTTCAAATCTCCCTCAAATTAGGATTGTTTTCATTTTTATACCCGAGCGCACTTGTGCACAAGGGTATATTAATTTTGTTCACATGACGGTTGTTTGTAACAGTCAAAACGAATCGAGATGGATATAGACAAATGTATACATAAATGCTCAGAATGAATAGGGAAGTCGATTAAGCCATGTCTGTCTGTCCGTCCGTCTGACCGTCTGACCGTCTGTCCCCTCCGACCGTGTACACGATAACCCGAGAAAAAATTGAGATATCTCGGCGAAATTTGGTATGTAGGTTTCCATTAATCCAGGGTAGGTTTGTGTTGAAAATGGGCGAAATAGGAGTGTAACCACGCCCACTCCCCATATAACGGTAATTTCCAGAAATACGAGAACTGCGATATTTTAGTAACTACTGAAGAGAATTCACTCAAAATTGATATTTGCAATAATTTTCAGACGAAAAATAAGAATAAAAAAACTTTTGGAAAATGGGCGTAGCCACGCCCACTTATGGTTACATGTGTATAACCGCTGCACCAATTTCTTCCAAACTTGGCACAGTTATTGGCCTTGGTACAACGTACCAAACGGCCGAAGATTTTTAAAATCGGATAATAACCACGCCCACATCTCATATAACGGTAATTTAGAGAAATACAAAATCTTCGATAAATCAGTAAATATTGAAGCTAATTTATTCAAAATTGATGCTTCCAACAATTCTTTACCAGGAAATACATATATGTATCTAGGTAACCGTTCCACCAATTTGTACCAAACTTGTACCAAGCATTGTTATTGTGCTTGCCACAGAAAGCAAAATGTTGAAAATTATTGAAATCGGACTGAAATTACGACCTCTTTTCATATAACGGTAAATTTAAGAAATGCTTGAAACTGCAACATTTCGAAATTTAAGGACGATAATTCACTCAAAATTGATACACCCCGGTTTACCATGTAGCGGTAGCTTTCGGAAAGGTGAAAAACATATATTTAATACTTGCGTCGGGTATCTAATGTTCGGCTCCGCCCGAACTTAGACTTTCTTACTTGTTTTACCTGAAAACAGTATGAGGTGAACTTTTTAAAAAGTTTTAAACAGATATGTTTGGTTTTATTGCATCAAAGAATCCTTTTCGATGGTAGCAGGGACCGAAAAAGACAATTTGTATATAGTTTTAAGTTCATTATATGCTGGTTTTAGGTCAAAAGAAAGAGACAAATATAAAATTTTAATATACATACATACCTATGTCTATATGGAAGATGCTTCAATGTGTCCTCTACAAAATTCTCTCTAGAAGTATTAATGAATAGCAAAGACAGTTGACACTGAAAGTGATTATGATAAATCATTTCTCACTTGTAAACTGCAGTACAAGTATTTACTCGTACAGTTAATTGGGTTTAAGTTATTTAATACTAACTTATAAAAATTTGCTTGCCAAACTCAGCTACATCTATTTGGAAAAATAAATAAAAGTAATCACATAATTAGAAATAATCAAATAATTAAAAAACAATTTGATTAATTTTGATTATTTGATTTTTTCTAATTATTTGATTATTTTTTTAAAGGCAATTAATCATGATTATTTTTGATAATTACAATTAATAACACTGGTCGACGGCCAAAATTTACCAGAGACGCCGTTATGAAATTCGTATGTAAAATCACCCCCTGATTACGAAAATTAAGGTTATTTTTAATTTTATGGTACCGTTTTTGAGATATTTGCAATTTACCGTTTTTGCAAAAAAAAAAAAAATTGGGTCCACTTAATCATATATATCTCAAGAACGAATTAAGCAATTCCAAAACGGTTTGAAGCTTTTAAAAGGTAATAAAATTTTCTATAAGCTGTGCATACAACACTTTTTGCTAGGCCCTGTAGATTCAAAGATAACGAACAATCATTACCGATTTTTTCAATTTTTTTTTGTAAAAATATAAAAAAAATTGTACTTTGCGGGGAAGGATCTCGAAAACCTTTTATTTTTTTGCAGATTTTTTTTTCTCCCTAAGCTCTGTTATATTACAAAAAAAATGAGGTATCATCGAAGAAAATCGATGCAAAACTACGTAAGTTATAAGCGATCAAATAAAAATACCCAGGTTGCGCAATTTCAACGTATACCTCAAAACGTATGTATGGTATAAAGAAGAGTGAAATATCTAGCTATGCTCTGTTTCTATTGAGTTAAAAGTTCAATTTATGAATGAAATTACCCATATTTTTAACTTTTTTTTTAAATTTATTTATGTTTATACTATATTCTAACAATCTTTATCTTAATTTGATTTTACTATGTTGTCGAAATAATTATGTGTTCTACTTTGACGCTTATTCAGTTTAGGATCGGTTTCTCTTATGAGAAGCCAGCAGTAATTACCCATCATTGCGACGTCCCAGAATCCTTGATATCGATTCTCAATTAATTTCATTTGCTGATGAAACCTTTCGCCATGTTCTTCACTTTCGTCCAAGATTTGCCGGAAAAAAGCTCAAATGTGAGTGGAGAAAGTGAATTTTTAAAGACATATTTACGCCCATTTTCGCATAATTATTGATTAGGTCGTTCACTATCTGCTCGTAGTTAGGGCTTTTGTGTCTACCGAGAAAAGAAGCAACGACCTTATTGTTGTTATTGTTGATCAACTTTCTTATTTGTGGTCCAACAAAAATACCTTCCTTTATCTTGGCTTGAGAAATATCTGGAAAAACTGTTTTCAAATAGTCGAATGCTTCGCCTTCTTTGTCCAAAGCCTTAACAAAGTTTTTAATGAGACCGAGCTTGATGTGTAAGGGTGGAAGTATGATTTTCTCTTCCTTGACAAGAGGGGTGTATTTGATGTTATCCACACCAACGGTAAACTCGACTCTTTCCGGCCAATCCTTTCTGACGTAGTGGTCCTTACGAGCTCGGCTATCCCACTTGCAGAGGAAGCAGCAGTGCTTGGTGTAGCCACTTTGTAGACCGCATAGCATTGCAACGACTTTGAGATCAGAACATATTTTCCAATCATGCTCTTCATATTTGATAAATTTGAGTATTTTTTGCATTTCCTCGTAGGTTTCC
Organism: Rhagoletis pomonella; assembly: GCF_013731165.1. NCBI lineage: Eukaryota > Metazoa > Arthropoda > Insecta > Diptera > Tephritidae > Rhagoletis > Rhagoletis pomonella. Next base: position 28,457,049 of record NW_023458559.1, read on the forward strand.
TTTGTATTTACTGCATGTGCAATCGGGATAGAAGGCTTTTTGTTACCAATATGCAATAATACAGCTTTCAAACTCAGTTTATTGCCGTCTATGAACAATCGCCACTCTTTTGAATCATATGTTTGACCAAACTCTTTGAATAAACCAGGGATGTCGTTGCAGTAGCATATACTGTCTTTCTTGGTATAGTGTTTGGAAAATGGTTCGTGACGAGTTCTACTATATGTCACCTTAACATCGGATGACACAAATTTAAATTGTTGCATACGAGAAGTGTGGATCTCGGCCTTTTCCTTGGATAGTTCCAAATCTCTTATCCAATAATTAAGTTGTGCTTGTGACAGAACGTTTCTTTCGTTTTCCATGCGAAATTCAGTACAACTTGATCCCCCGCACTCAGATGTTACTGTTGACAATGGAACTGGATCCGCAACTGCCGTTGAATGTAGTACTGGTAATGTCACTGTAGGTACGCTAGCATAGGTTACTCCTCTTGATCTTCCAACGCCAAGTACTTTTGTTTGACAAATATAACACTCTATTGAATGGCAAGTAGGTTCTCTCCATATCATTGGTGTATCAAATTTTGTTTGTTGTCCTGATTCCCACTGAATCAATTCTACTCGACACGATGTACACAAAGTGTTCGGTGTCCATGGTTTTTCAGCATTTTTAGGCTCAATTCCAAAATACTTGGAGTATAAAGTTTTGATATGATCTGAGAACACTCGTCGTCGCCTTATGATAGTATATTGGCGACACATGAAACAGAACATATCTGGATCCTTATTACACTCAAATTCTCGCGTCCTTTTACTCATTTTATTTTTTTTAATAAATCACGGTTTTGAAATTAGACTTATGAACTGAACTATCTCCGGCGAGCCTTGAAGATGTTATGAAGTTTCAAAGCGCATTAACTCATATTTATACTCGGAACAAGAATAAAATTGAAAAAATCAAATCTTACCTAGACAGAAAGGTTCCTTTTTATAACAAGCCGGGAAAAGAAAATACTACCTGTTTTAGATGTAGGCTTTAGAAATTTTCTGTGTCTTATAATTTTGAAAATCTACCTGCATACTTACCCATAACTGACGGAAATACATGTTTATAACTACATGCCTACAGCAGGTTTCGAACCCAACCACTCTTCCTTTCGATGCAACCACTCTACCTACTATAATACAATTCGAGTATTAAAAGTACTATTTGATTTATTTAAAGAAAAAGTGTTATCATTGTTATGGTGTTATTCGTTTATCCGGATAATATCTCACTTGCACTTTATACCTTTAATATATGTATGTATGTATAGGTACATACATTGAAGTTGCGCAACCTGGGTATTTTTATTTGATCGCTTATAACTTACGTAGTTTTGCATCGATTTTCTTCGATGATAGCTTATTTTTTTTGTAATACAACAGAGCTTAGGGAGAAAAAAAAAATCTGCAAAAAAATAAAAGGTTTTCGAGATCCTTCCCCGCAAAGTACAATTTTTTTTATATTTTTACAAAAGTGTTGTATGCACAGTTTATAGAAAATTTTATTACCTTTTAAAAGCTTCAAACCGTTTTGGAATTGCTTAATTCGTTCTTGAGATATATATGATAAAGTGGACCCAATTTTTTTTTTTTTTGCAAAAACGGTAAATTGCAAATATCTCAAAAACGGTACGATAGAATTAAAAATAACCTTGATTTTCGGAATCAGGGGGTGATTTTACATAAGAATTTCATAACGGCGTTTCTGGTAAAGAGAAAAAGTTGAAATTTGTGGTCCAGTGTAATTAATTATTAATGGCTGGGTTATGTAGGAAAATTAAAATAATCATTGAAATTAAAAAATGCAAACAAATTAATGATTACTAATCGTAATGGAAATTTAACAGCTCTGTTTTAATGACATATGTATGACAAATGTACTAAATAACCTAGCATTTTTATGTTGAAACGAAAAAGTTTATACAAATTGAAAAACATAGAAACCTGAACTATTTTCCAAAGTAAATGGAACAAAGTAGAGCTAAGAAGTTCATATCAAAGCAAGTGGTTGGAGCAACTTAATTGCATTCTCAAGTGTGCAACAGCGCTCAGCTACCATCCAGTCAGCCAGCATTCATTCGGCAAAGCATCTTAAATGTATACAGTACTCCAAATTCCCAGTCCTTGAACTCTCGCCCTTACGCTGAAACCCTTTCACCTTTTTTGCGCGCCGTTGCCTTGCTTGTCTGGCCTCCTGTTTATTTGAGCGTAAGTATGTATGTATGTATATACATGTGTGTGTATTCGTTTGTTTGTTTTACTATTGCAAATAAACTTTAATTAAATGTTACTCATACGCCCTGTCATGCAGAAGTAAAAGCAATCGCAAATATGCTGGCTGCTACTTATGCTTTTGCACTACTTGTACTTGTGGTTTGCTTATTTGTGGTAGAAATATTTGTTTAGCAGGAGATGTGTTTATATGTACCTATGAGTGCATGTGTGGGTTGGCAGGAATGTTTATTTGCGTTAATATATACATACGTATGCATAAGTATCTAACTACATTCATCAGGGAACGTTTGTGGGCAAATGTAGCAGCGAAAGTGAAAAGGTGCCTCTAATTATATAACCTTAATGTGGATTTTATGTAAATTCAAATCTTCTAAAGTACACAAATGTGCACTTGCGTTATCATACATAAATATGTACATATGTATATTGTATGTATGTGTCTATGCTTTGAATTTTCATGCATTTTAGTGAGTGAGAAAATGCAAATAACTTCGATTTGCAATTAGAGCAAGCCGCACGTAAGTAAATGTGCTTGCTAAAGTACTTCAGGCAGATTGATATTTATATTACGATGGAAACTTTGATCCCAAGCATACCTGAAATGGTGCTGTTATCGTTGAAAATTCGTATCTTCTTGTATAACCTTTCATTTCTATCACTTGACTCGCAAGAGATAATGCAATTCATAAAATTTTTGCAACTGATAATAATACGTACGTGTATACATGTATAACTTCTTTGCGTGTCACTAATTATTTCGCTCAAGTATATCGGAAAACCGACATCAATATCGATAATTTTTGTTTAAACGTTTTAATATGACAAAAATTAGTAGCGGCATTATATTGTTGCAAATTGATTAATTTTTTGCTATCGATTTTTTTGTTATCGATATTATTTATTATCGACAAATTTGTTTTTGCCCATAACTTTTTTGTTATCGATGAATTTGTTCACATCAATACATTTGTTATCTACAAATATGCTTACTAATAAATTCGACGACAAATTCTTTGTTAACGATATCAGTAAGGACCAATTTCACAGTGCGTAGTTAACTCAGAATCGGCAGTTAACTACAGATTTTTGTACTGAAAATCTCTAGCTATTATCGTATGGATTCTAGTAATGCGTTTTAAGGTGTGCTTAATTTTTTTTTTTTATGTCAGTTAGGCTACTCTGTCTCTCAAGGCCACATATGTCTAACGTATTTATTTACTGCCGCTTAACCCCGCTAACCTCATTCAAATGTCATTAATTAATAACTTAATGACAATTTTCAAAGCCAAAATAGGCAAAGCAATAAGTTTTCTCTACATAAGCTTCAACACCACTCACACAAACGCACACACGCAACCATAGTTTCAATGCACTGTCAACTAACTGGCTACGTATAGCGTGTACGCTAATGACAGCTGCCACAATGTTAATTCGAATTAAATATGCAATTGCAAAAACAACAGCAAGGATAAGAAAGCAATTCAGTGCCAGAGAGACGAGCGATTGAATAACCGCAACAACATTATAAACAAAATCAATATAATGCACAACAATGCAACCATTTACTAGAGTTACTACAGTTGCTAGTGCTGTTGCTGATAATTATTTGCAACTTCATTGCGCATAATGATATGGCTGATAGCATAATATCTATGATGATGAGATTTTAATGGTCATGCATACTTAATGTGACCAACTATTTCATAGCTCAAAGAAATACAGATTTGGTTGGGTTAAGTTAACGCCGCGAGCCGTTTGCGAAATTTCGAATGCGGCTAATTTCGATCCCTGAGAGCTCAGCGTTTGTTCAGAAGTGCAAGCAAAAATGCTTCCATCTTAACCGCGCGATGGTTGGACAGTCTAAAAGAAAGTGTGTAGGTGATTCCACTTCCTCTTCCTCTTGACAGCGGATACAAAAGGATCAGTCGAAATTCCTAGTCTCACCGCATGAATACCAATCGCACAATAGCCTGTCAGAACCGTCACACAAGCCCTTGAGAGGTAACGTATTTTAAAGTGCCCTATAAAAAACATTTGCTGCGGCAGAGAAACGTCTTCTTTTCCTTTTTGATGTCACAAAAGGACCCGCTTTACTTTAGCCAAATAGCAGTTCGTGCTGCGACAATCCAGAAACATAATTGGCTTGTGAATTAATTTGGGCGTGAGACCCCACCTTTTACCGATAGCCCCCCTACAGCAGCACAAGGCAACCGACACCTTTCCTACCCTTTCCTCAATGTTAGGCTTCTACGACAGCCGCCATTGGCCGCCCATCTAGTTACCAGGTTCAAGTAACCTGGAGCCTGACCAAAAACGGTGTATAGAAATCGTCCCTTAGCCAAAACTTCCATATCATCTACATGGGCGATCACCCGGCAGCCTACTTTTTCCAGTTCTTCTAGATGGTCGTTTACAACCGCAATCCAGAGCAGGGGAGAGAGAACATCACTTTTTGAAGTGCTCCCTTAGACTCTGCACTGGGTGCAGAACCTCCCCCACTCCGCCGCGACAGTTCTGTCACGAAGTAAGTTATTAAGTAATTATTGGTTTCAACCCCCAGATTATGAATATACTTAACTATTGCCTCTGGAGTGACACTGTTGAAAGCCACCTTGAATAATCTTCATGCGTGAAGGCTTCCTCTGATCACTTTATCGATGTGTGCAGTGTGGTATTCACTGACGTTTTCTTTCAATATTGTGCTCTTGAAAGACAGTCACGAGTCAATATTGTGCTCTTGAAAGACAGTCACGAGGAATCGCGTTTCTTATGTACAGGTCTATCAGTCTCTCTCGCGTTTTTAACAGAAACGAAGAGACTGATAGGCCTTAAATCGCTAGGGGAAACGTGGGATCTTTTTCCGGTCTGCGGGATGAATGCAACACTGACTACCCTCCAAGCCTTGGAGGTGTACCCGGTCCTCACGCAGTTCGCGTAAATAGGATCCATCCAATTGCACGACACCTTCAGAGACCTTTGCAGCTGCGCGGGTGTGATGCTATCGGTCCACAGCGACTGTAATGGTTTGAACGAATTTATCGGCCAGGCCATGTGACGATCGTCCAGAAGATCGGAGAAGTACAGGACTTGGAGGAGATTCTGTAACCAGTTAGCGACGATTTTCGAATCGCAAAGGCACTTTTTGACGTAAAAACAAATTTATATCATGCGTCAAAAAGTGCGATGGCGATCCGAAAATTATCGCTAATTGGTTAGAGAATCTCCCTCCTGAAGTACAAAATATCGGAAAGAAGTAAGTTTGACTGTAGTTCGAAGTACGAAGCACAAGAGCGAAAAAAGAAGTACTGTACTTCCGAGAGACGTACGGTTGGTCACATTGGGCATACTACTCAGTTGTTAAAAGTGATTGTTGCTACTATTGCAGCACATTTCTCATACATAACAGATATTGCTTTTAAAGCTCACGCTATATGTATTTGTTATTGTTAGCTTTGAGTATTCCAGCTCCTGTTGCTGCTACAGCTATACGCATTGCTATAATTACATCGTAACGCATGCTTAATTGAATCAAATTATGCCAGCAAATGCAAAATCGAGCGCAAATACAAACAAAATAACTCCCACACGGCGATACTTATGGACGTGCTTGCGTGCTGAGACTCCCTAGTGCATATCAGCACTAATATGCACCTACACATACGAGCACGTATGTACGGATTTATTCATTCAACAGTGTCTACTTGAGCGCATAATGTATTTACTAATATTCATATTTGCTTATATGCTTAACCTGGCTAGCTCTGCTGGTGGCAATCGCTGAGTGGCAGCTGGGAATATGCGGAATGCAAAGTTTCGAGATTTCGCCAACTCTGTAGCGTCACTGGTGATTTCTCACTCAACTAAATATGAATTCAATAATGTATTAGTACGGGATACCTAATTCATTGTTGAGTTCTGTGAGGTTATAGAAGTCAGCAAGGCTTTGAAGATGTAGATTTGATAAAATAACCTACCACTAAAAAAAACAAGCGACCTCATAGCCCCAAGTCAAGGGGCGAAAAAATTAACATATGTATACGTATCTAAGTATTTTTGTTTTTGCTGTTAGTTACGCTTCAAGCCAAGGACCTCGGCTATCAGAAATCTCCTTCTCATACTAGTAGCTGTTAACTAGGCCAGTCAACAGCATAGCTATTAGTTGGGGATAATTTAGTTACTTTTTTTAAATAAATCTATTAATAATAAATTAATAAAATAACTAGCCATCTAAGGGGCTGCCCTGCGATTATTCACTGAATAGTTTATTTTTCTTGGGCATCTAAAAATCGTAACGTAATTGCTGCTGAACATGGAATTTAAAAAAATATCACAATTGGTTGAAAATTTGCGGGTCCACAGTGAGCGATTACGTATAGGTTAAGTTAATAAAGTATGGGTAGGTTGCTCAAGCAGGGGTACACTTGGACTTGGCTATCATCGGATGATATTTCGGTGCTTACACTTCTACTAAGTATTTGGCTGAGATTCTTATAAAATTTTTGGTGTGCGTCTTTATGCCTCCGAACGGAAAATAATTTTACGGGCAGCCTTTTCAAGGAAGAAACACACTGGGAAAAGTAAACACGAAAACAAACCAGCAGAAGTCGGTTATTTCTCTATAAAGTTGGTTAGTATTACTTATGTCTGTTAAACCGCAGTCGCGGGCTTTGGTTGTGTTGCAGTCCCAGTCTTGTAGCATGGATTCCCATGGCTCAGTGCCCAATGTGAATGGCATATATTCGAGATAAATCCCTCCTGTTGAGTTTGATGAGAAATGCAGTGCATTGTGTGCAGCGCCTTCAGGATTGTAGGTCTTTCCACTACTATTAGCCACCTTTTTCCACTGCTGAGAGATCTCTCGCTCTTTATACAGCTCAGAGGAAGAATAACCTCCTGTGCCTCTAACAAATTCAGAGCCCATCCGTTCGTAACTAGCTCGTCGACCATCTCATTGCCATGAATTCTGCTGTGCCCTGGCACAAAGATCAGCGCAACGACATGTCTATGAGCTAAAGCCATAACGTTCTCTCTACACTTTTTGATTATACTGGATGTGATGCTTTCAGAGCCAAGTGCCTTGATCGCTGCCTAGCTATCCGAGAAAATAGCAATGCTGTTACCGGCTAGCTTTGAAGCTAAAATTATTTTACGCGCCTCTTTGATGGCAATGACCCCTGTCTGAAAAGCACTGGCCGAATTCAGTAGTTGAATAAACTCTTCGATTGGAAGTCAGTTGTAAAAAATTGGAGTCAGATTTTTCCCGAATGTTAGGGTCATTGAAAGAGTACAAGATACGTCCATGCCCGAACGTACATTCTTTTCACAGTCTAAGTTCCCTCAACCTCATGAAACTCTGTGAAGCACTTTTCTTGACAAATAGATGTATCGGTGACACATGATAGATGACACTCCATACTTCCGTTGGACATGATCTGATCGCCCCAGTAATCGCAATGCAGGCTGACCTTTGTACCCTGCCTAACATTGTGCGTATGTAGTTCATCTCTACGGCTTTCCACCAAACCAGCGAACCGTATGCAATAATTGGGCGAGTAACCGCCACATTCATCCATATCAAAAGATCAGGTCTTAGATCCCACTTCTTCTTCTCTATAGCGGCTGCTAGAATTACAAAGATAAAGCGGAAAACGTTATGTGTCAAGAACGAAGTTTTTCTGATATATAACTATATCAGTTTTGGAGAGCTCCTCAAGACCGGTTAAAATACTAGACTATAGCATCGAAGAAGCAGCGAAAGTATTCAGTTGACTTCAACGCATCGTCATATTAGTAATGGGGGCAATGAGGATGCAATGCCATGTTTAAATAGTCTCATCGAGGGAATATTCATCGAACAATGTCCTGTCAATAAACACACCAGACATGAGAGTCGCGACTTTGTAAGCCTAGGAAAATTCTCTGAATGCTTGGAAGAAATTCCGTGTCAATATTATATGATTTCAGCTCTCTGTAAACACTTTTTTAGAAAGATTTGTCAAAAAGTCGAAGTAATATTTATTTTCGTCTTTGATTCGACTATGAATATGTCCCAATATGTATGTTTTAAATCTAAAGAGATTTAAAATTTAAGCATACAAAATATCGAAAATTAAGCCATGTACCTAAACAAAAACGTGAATCAGTTAAAAAATCATCTATAATTTTATAAAAAAAATAATTAAATTAAAATAAAATAAAATAGTCAAAACTTTTCAATATGTGGGTGTCGTATAGTTATGATAAGCGCTATTAAAAGGATTTTGAGCATGTCGTTTCGTAACCCATTTAATTGTAGTAAAACAAAGTGTAAGTTTGAGATAACTAGCACTTACGTTTTTCCATACGAAGTATATTCAAGGTTTTTGTGTTTATATGGAGAAAATGAGCGACACCTTCACCGAAAAAATTGCCAAAAATCAACGGTATGTCCTAGCTACTTCATACTGGCACTCAAGATCTTTTTCAAATATCTAACTAAAAACACCGATATTTTTACGAAGTTTTAAACTTAGATATATTTGATTTTTTAAGAAATAAACTATATTTTTATAAAAAAAAGAATTAAAATTAAATAATATTAAAAAAATTGTCAAAATTTGCCTATATTTGGGTGTCTTATTGTTATGATAAGCACTATATAATGAAAACTGTGGCACTTTTTCTTCATAGTCGGAAGCTAAATACCATCCAAGCCCCGTTAAACTGATATTATTCGCTTCAAGTTCTACTAACTCCATTGCTTCGTGACCATTGGCAACAAGTGCGAGAAAGTAATCAGAAGGTCTGATGAAACAATCTATTAAAAACGTCCTCTAAATTGTGAGTGCGACTCGCTTTCTTATTATAGATCTCTGTAAAATTTGTAAAGCCCTTGTTCGAACTTGATCCTTTCCTCACTAAAAATCTTAAGTCCTTGTTAGAACTAAATCCCTTTTTTATTTATTGAGCAACCTTAAAAAAAGCGATTTTGAAAATTACACTTGCAAAAACAGAGGTTGATTTTTTTTAAACAAAGTTTTTTTTAAACACATAGTTCCAATAAAAATGCACCGAAAGGATAAATAAACTTCATTTTAAGCAATGGAAAAGACAAAATAAAGAAATACAATTCCGCTAGTAACAATTTGGATTGCACATTTGAATGTCTCAGCTTAAAAAAAAATTGTTTAAATTTGTCAAGTTTGGGCACGCATATTTCCCAGCCGAAAAACGATAAAAAGCTTAAAACTTACCCCAAATGTTGAATTTAATGGGGAATATACCTGCGTTTTTATTTTTCCAAAAAACCCTTTTTTAAAAATTGAATTTTGAGCACGCTTAGCCCCAGTGTGTGTCGTGACAGTTGGTTTTGGTTTACGCGCTGGCGACATGACACTCCCACTGGTTGAGCGCTAATCGCAATAAATCAATCAAATTCACAACACTTGGACGGCAGCCAAAGCGATAGCAACCAGCATCACACGAAAAACGAAATATATGTATGTCCATGTATAATACAGACTTATACATATGTACATATGCATATGCGATTGTTTGATTGTATAGATTTGCGTATACATTGGTAGGTATACCTATCCCCTAAATTGGCAAACAGTCTAACGGAAAACACAAAATAGACAGATTGATGATCAGCCACAAAACGACAAACACGAACATCAAATTCAGCACCAACACTAACACCAACAATCGTATGCACGGCAGCAAACCTAAATATCGAATGCATTTTAGCGTGTTTGCCAGCAAATGGTTGGCGTTGTGTTTGCTTGAGTGTATTTATGCAAAGCAATATAGATATTGCTGTAGAAAAAGTGGTAGGTACAGGCATATGTGTATGTATGAATGAGCGTACAAAATAAACTCAGCAGCGAACTTAAGTGGACTAGACATTCTTTTCTTGTGTAGAAGGAGTTTATGCTGGCCAATTTCGAAACACTTTTATTTCATATTTAGAAAGAAAAAATTAATAAAGTACCAGAATGTGATAAAGAATTTCAAGAGTAAATTTTTAGGTGGAATTATGCAGGCGCTCCGGACTTCAACAGTTCACTTTGGCACTAAAGACCATATACTGATGCTCGAAAATCCTCTCAATAAGTTTAAAATGTTTTGGTTTTGAAAGCTCTAAACAAATATGGGACCTAAATAAAACAAATAAACAATGCTTTTCACCTATACTACTGCATAGAGCTATACATGAGTTAAGTTCAATGTCCCGCCATGCGTTGGGCTTTCAAACTCATTTTTGTTTTTTTCTTAGCAAATTTACTTTTCTAACTACCAGACAAAACAGCCGCCCAGGCGTCACCAGTGCGCGTCTGCTTAGTTTTTTTCTAATGATCCGATTTTTGTGCCCCTTTTTCACTTTTTAGTACACATGTTTGTGTGTGCGTGTGTCTACCATTTGTGTAAGAACTATTCCATGTGGCCACCAGACTGCCAACCCGCCAGCTATTCAACCAGTCATCCAGCGCTGTAGCTAGCCACCTTTCCAGTTAGACGGCCAGTTGGTCAAGTGGAGTTGGTTAGCGTTAGCCATTCATTGTTAGCCGCAATAAAATAAAATTGAATAAATAGTATTAGAGAGATTTGAGTGCGGCAGTTAGTTGATTTTACTTTTGCCGTTATTGTTTTTGTTGTTATTTGTATTGTTTCCTCTGTATGTTTGGTTTTGGTTGCCTAAAAATATTTATTTGCAAATAAATTTGCCAAAAAGTTTTGTCGGCTTTATGCGCCTAGTGAGTACGCTAAAATGCAGGACCACACTCATGCGCATACTCATACACACATGGGCATAAATGTATACAGATATTTGTAGAAATGTTTGTGTAAGTGCTGCGACGAAAAGCGTTGCTTTTGTTTTTGGTCAGATGCGTTTGATTGTGTGCTTAATTTTCATTTAGCGCCAGCTTGGGGATTTGCGATTTTCAACTGCCAAATGCCAACATTCAGCCAGCTATCCAGCCACTCAGTTTGATGTTTTGATACCAAAATAATAAAAAACTTCAAATTGAAAATTCTTTCACCAAATTCAGCGAAATTTTATTGGCTATGGGGTTTGGGATGTTTATTGTTTATTGCTTATTTATTTGTGCAGTTTTACTCGTATATGTATGCGTCTTTCGGTTGTTAATTTTAGTGTCCACAAAGGGAAATAGTTATTCAATTGAACTAACTGTAAAATGGAAAAGCTATGGAACACTTTTAATAGCTAAACTGTTGAAACTTTTGACATTGGCATAGAAAATCTGGTGCTAGAACTACGGATGCTTGTTTGAACGTTGATCTAAGTCAATACTTGGACGAAGCTAGGGTCGCGCGTAGAATTAACTGAGCGCATGTTTGTTCCTTTCCTTGCGAGCTCGTTTACTACGAAGTTCTTGGACATTTCACCTGAACCCTTTAGCCTAAACCCCGATGGTGCTATTCGCGGGTAACTTATACAGAGCCTTCCTACAATCAGTTGCCACCTGCGATGAGGTTGCCTGTTAGAACAAATTATAATATACTGTGAAGAAGATGATGGCTTTGTGGCTGCCAATTCAGCCTACAACACGATACAAGTCTCAATGAAACGTAGGCTGGGGTTGAGAGTGAGAGCTCTCATCATGCCCGTCCTCTTATATGGCGCATGGCGAAACCTGGACGATGTCTAACAAAGATGAGAAGGCTTTGGGGGATTTCGAGAGAACTATTCTTCGCAAGATCTTTGGCCCCGTTAGCGTGGGCGACGAGTACCGAAGAAGATGGAATAACGAACTATACGAGCTTTTTAACGATATGAATATAGTTAAGCGCATAAAAATACAACGATTGCGCTGGCTTGGACATGTTCTACGCATGGATAAGGATGCTCCGGTGAAAAGATCCTTTGACTCCGCACCCATGGGTGGACAACGAAAGCCAGGACGCCCTAGAACACAATGTAAGGACCAGGTGCAGAATGACCTGTCCGCACTAGGGATGAACAACTGGCGCAAATCTGCAAAGGAGAGAGGCAACTGGCGAATTTTTTTGTTCTCGGCCCAAACCGACAAACGGTTGTAGATGCAAATGAGAAGAAGCAGATGAGTTACTTGAATAGTTCTAGCATTTTCGAGTGACCGAACCTAAAATCTCGCCTGGTATGAGTTGCGTTTATTACCTGCTTGCGTTGCTACTGAGATGAAACTTACCAAAGAGATAGCTAAGGAAGAAGATTTCGTAAAGCTTTTAGAATCTTACCGATGATGAGGATTCATTGATTAACACAGAGACAGCCTGGTATACTGTATATAAATTTCCACCATATGTGGGTATATTTAAAGCTGATCAGCGTATGGCATAAAAAATTACCTAAGTATACTTAGAGTACTAGGCAAGCAGTAAGATCATGGATTTTACGGTTTTGATCGAGCCAAACTTTCTGTTAGAATTGTTCCGATATAACTTGGAAGAAATACGTTTTAATATTTTTGACGTAATGAGTCTGGAACCGAGCTTGCAAGCTTCACAAACACTAAATTATTTCGGCATAACGAGGCCAAAGATGTCATAAGATAATCGAGGTAGCAATAGGATATTTAAAAACTCAACTCGTCATAGATATTATCCTTGAGTCCATGAGGGAAACTTTAATAAATGGAAGGAAATGCCCCATTTCAATGCGACCCTCCTTGTTGAGTTTAGAAACCTTAGTAAGTCGATTGGCCTGGAGAGGGACGGAATGCGAGAACCATTGTGTCAGAGTACAACAGGTTTGTTGCCAGAACTGTAGAAACAAAGATGCCATAAGATATGCTATTGAGTCTTTTGACACTTTCAAATCGCCCGGTCTGTATGGCATCCTACCTATTGTATTTTAAAAAAGATGTTAAGCTTTAGTTGGCGACCTTGAGTAAGACTTCACAGCATCGCTTGCACTTGCTTACATACCACAACCTTGTAGGCTGGTCGATTTCGCCTTTATACCTAAGGTTGGCAAGGATGACTATATTAGCCCCTGAAGCTACAGGCCTATTAGCATAACATCCTTCTTTCTAAAATGTCTGGAAAGATTGGTAAGGTTGCGCATTCGCAGGCAGGTGCTCTCATCACATCCTCTGTCTTTGCATCAAAATGCAAAATCTGATTGCTGTATTTAGCAATGCCATCAATAGGAAATTGGCCTTTGGGATTTTTGTAGATATTGAGGGTGCTTTTGACAATTGCCACCTTCGATAGCATGTGCAATTATGCTCTACGGCCTGGGTTAGATTCCATACTGGTAAATTGGATTCGTTCAATGCTGGGGCAGGGGGTCATCAGGGTTCAGGCAGGAGGAAGTAAATATGTCACTTGCGGAGTTAACAAGTGCTGCCTTCAGGGTGGTGTTCTTTCCATCTTGCTATGGTGCCTGGTATGGCACGAGGCAATTGATTATATTCTTATCACTTTTAATGATATGAATGAATTTTTGAAGACAATCAACAATTTCTACTTAAATAGCTCAACTAAGATTGGCCCTTGGAGCCATACCAACACAGGGTCCTTAAAAAGATTAATTCGGATGTAAAAGAAAAGAGCTACGCGTCCTCATAGAACTGATTAAGAGGCACCGACTGAAATGATGTAGTTTTGGTCATACATTCTAAGAATTATCAAAACGCCCGATAAGTTTGCAGAGTTGTAGTAATTCTTCACGTCCACCCCCTTTTCCGTATATTTTCTTGTCCTTGCTTTTGGGCCGAAAATACAGCGAGCAACAATGCCAGAGTATTCGGAAAATCGAACTTGAATTTTTTTCTATCACAATTCTTAACTGTTAAATACTGTAATTACATTAGATATATTTTATTACCTTCGTTTGCATTGGATTCCATTACATATGGATCCAATTGAGTTGCTTCATTCCATGCCAGTGAATGTCACAACATTTCACTCCATTGTATACAGTTGCTTTCTAATACATTTCATTCCATTCCAATAAAGCCGTCTGCCACGTCTTTCAATATGCTTTGCTCAACCAATTTCGTATATTTTGATTCACTAGCCGCCCTAGCATCGAATCAGTAACAATATTTCTTTTTTAGTTTTTTGTAGGATTTAGGCTAAATTAAACTTTCTTCTTTCAATTGTGCATATAATCAATTTTCAACTCTTAATTCACTATCTTCATTCGGAACTGAAATGTATGCAATAAGTTTTCAAATTGCCAACACACTCCACTCAATTACATATTCCATACGATTTTGCAATTTATCACTTTTGAGCAAAACTAAGTTGTTGCGATAAAAAAGTTTCACTGACCATAACAAGAAAGTACTAAAGTAGCAAAGCGCCCCAATCGCTACTCTTTCTTCTACGAACGGCACTACATTTTTATGCCGCTACTTTTAAGTTTTTTTCTTCTTTTATTAACAGCGCGACTTTTGTGCCTACAAAGCGAGTCCTTGGTGGCTACTTAAGTAGAGACCAGCATAGCAATTCGCAGTTGCAGCGTCTCGGCAGTGTCTTTGTAGGCGCATAAAACTTTATAACCCAACAAAGTGTAAGAAGTAGTAGAAAAACCGAAAGCCGCCTGCACTTCAGAATTTACAGCTATTTAACAATTTATTTTTATTTTCGCTACATTTCTTTTTTGCTTGCGCTACTTACGTATGCAGGCCGTTTAGCGAGAAAATGCCCACTGCGTTGCTATAAATATTAGTTTTCTTATTTAAAATAGGAGAGAGAAAGGGTAGAGAGCGAACATCAACTAGTTAACCTCACTTCATTTCGTATGTATCTCATGAGACTTTGGCATCACACTTACTTTTTGCCGCTTTCCTCACTCACAACTTCGTCAGCCTTAACTTTTTCCCTCTCAATCTTCTGCTCTACCAAACCCACATAACTACATATTATCATCTTCATCATCATTACCATCAACCACCTCCTCATCCCCAACTGACTTGCGGTTGACTTTGAATTCAACTGCCGCTTCCTCTACTTCACCGCTGGCGCTTTATTGCCTTTAGTTATTTTTGGTTAACCCACAAGTCGGCTGTAATTGTGGCGGTGGCCGCACAGCAGCAGCAGCAGCAGCAGCATTGAGCGCATTGCAATGTGGCAATTGAAAAGTTTTGAATTTTCAAAACTCTCACTGCCGGCCTAGTGGTTTGGCTTGTTTGGCTCATTTACTCTGCTTTTTATACTCTTTCCTGCAGATTTGTTTCATTTAGTTTGGTTTTTGCTGTCTTTTGTTTTAAGTTTGTTTGGTAAAATGTTTTTGTGTATGTTCCTGCCGTTGTTGTTCGTTGTTTGCGGGTTTCCTTTTCTGTCTAATTTCGTTTGTTATTTACTTTAATGACTAAGTAGTGTTTTATTTTTCGAGTTATTTTTTGAAAAAGTTAACTTTTGTGTTAAACGTTCGTTAAAAGTTATTATTATGTGAACAGGATACTTGCCCATGTGCAGGAAGAAGGATTTTAGAAATGAGTGAGCAATAAGTGGGAGTTTTAAAAGTGGACTGAGTCATATTGCAGGCCTTTGAACTTTATTGCAATCTCAATGGATAAGTGCTAGGCAACCATGTTCCTCCACGGATTCTCTCAGCTTTAAAAATATACCTCGATCTGAGCTCGAATTATTTTTTGAAGAAATTTGCCTTAGTATCTGCTCTTACAAACCCAATATATGATAGTGGCGCATCCAGACAAACTTTTTTTTTTTGAGAAAGTGGTGTTCTTCCAAGTATTTCGAAGAATTTTGTTCGAAATAAGTCTTTGTTAGAAAGCTGTTAATTACAAAGAATTTCATAAATTTCCTTTTATAAGGATATACGCCTTTAAAAGGCACTACGAGATGTGCATATTAGGGCCTATTAAACTCTTAAGGGTATTTAAGAAAAAGTGGAAACTAAGGTGACGAAAAAGCTTCTTCCCCTTATTCTTTGCTCAGGAAGGTGACGCGATAGGCACCCGAAAGCTTTTATACATATCAAGCGAGCTCTAACCACCAAAAATACGTAAGCGACATTTTTTCAAAATATTATATTTGTTGCAGAAATATTCGTAGAGCGTCTAGATGCATATCCGCAACTTAACAAATCTTGGGGGAAAAAAATTCCCTTAAAAACGTTTTTTGGGCGGTTGCAGATCCTTATGTATATGTACCTATGTTGATTTGCACCCCATATACTTCGATAAAAAAATGTTAGGCTTTGGATCCAAAAAAAAAGAGGGGAGGAAAAAATTAGGAAAAGAAGAAGAGGTGGGGGCTGCGAAGCCAACTTTGGTTTTCAAATCGAAGGATGGACTCTGGGACTATAAATGAGGCGGGTTTGGGGTAATTCTCAGCCAGTCCTGGATTTAAGGTCTCAATTTCTATATACAAGCAGCTGTTTATGCACTTGGCCTGCGAAAATTCCTTACCGAAGGAGGCAAAGACCTTTCCGTGATGCCACAATTATGCAGTTTGGTTCTAATTGCTATATACTCTTTTGTGTGTAAAGTAACGCAAGTGGGATCCATATGTATCGATTGTGCGTTTCTTTCTCTATATGTACCGTATGCGTTGTTTGGTCATAAACAGAACCAATTCGTTTTCAGCGTATTTTAAAAAGTTATCCATAATAAAACATATTAAATAAAAGGGTTTAGATTATAAAATTTATTAAAGAAAATTAAATGAAAACATCAAAGCTTGAAAATTATTATTGGTTTTAGTTAGGAAACCATGTAAAATAAAATCGTCAGCGTTGTCTGGATGTAAAAAAATTCTCATACCCTTTAAATTTGTATGAAGCATACCGAAACAATGCGGTGTCTACACTTAGTGGTCGGAAAATCTTATTTTGACATGGCGTTAGGTATTGAAGTTGGCTGCAGAAAACGAGGAAACTGTGTAAAATTTATAGGAGTTCATACTTAAGGCTCAACCAATAATAATATGCCATCAAAAAAGTTTTAGCGCCACCCAATTTGATTTAGGTCGGAAAGGGATACATGGAAAACTTTATGCGCTATGAGCAACCTTTAAATATATTTTTTTTTTTTCAAAAAAAGCAGGGGAATTAATTTTTCGGTACAGAAAGCCCTAGAGGGTGGGGGCGTTAAGATTTCCCAATTACCGTTTTTTGCACCACCCTAATGCACATAGTTGCGGCCTTAAATATCTCAAAAATTTGAATCTAAAAAAATTTAGACATCCAACATTTTTATTCACCATTCTCCGCTATCACAGCGCTTTCACTCAGCCACTTTCGATGTCAAGCAATAAAAAATCGTTGTAGGCTCACCGCTTTTTAATCAATTGCATTCAATTTCATTTGCGAATAGTAAAAGGCCACTTACGCGCTTTCGAGGGAGACGACCAGCATTTTTATAGAGCTGTTTTATATATCCGGTGGGGAGGAGGGAGAGAAAAAACAAAATTCGTGTATAAAATTTGGCAAAGGCCTAAGCCATGGCTAAAAAATCTAATATGCGCGAGGGAAGAGAAAAACAAGACAATGAATTTACAAAGACACACACACACACTAATAAGTAAGCATTTGAATTTTATTGTTTGCCAGTGAATTGGAAAATAAAGTTTGTATCGAAAACGCGGAAAGTGAGCACTAAAACGACTATCCGTAAGTAAACGATAAAAATAGAAAATAAAACCTAAAAAAGGCGGATTTACATAAATAAACCAAAAATTAACAAAACAAATAAAAAGAAAATTGAAAAAAATTAACTATTCAATAAAAAACAGAAATGCAAGAATTTTTGCTAAAACAATTGCCATTTCCGTTGGCTAAACACATTTCACAGCAGCTTTTGCATGCAGTTATTGGCTTGCAGCATTTTCAATTGTTCAAATAACCAACCAGTGGCTAGCGGGAAAATAGTATATGGTTGTGTGTACACTACGGTGCTCCAAAAATACGCGTGAATTAAAAAAGCTTTAAAATCGCCTAGGATTGTTCTAAATTGAAAAAATAATAACCGTATTTTTTGCAAAAATTTTATTTAGAACTTCCTCATAGCCCATGAAGTGTTCCATTTATTTTATATCGGGAAAAACAGTTTTCAAGAACTCTTTGCCATTTTTACGAAAAAGTGTTTTTTTTGCATATAAAACACATGAAAGTTTTCATGGGCTTTGAGGCAATTCCAAGTATCACTAAAAATATATACGGTTATTCTCTCTTGCAATCTTGGACCACCTTAGTGTACATACGTACGAATTTATGTTTGTGTTTGCATTGCTCAATAATGCATTTCGTACAGTTACATTTTGAAATCGGCTGCCGCATACACCACTCATGCATAACAAAGCAAATCTGTACTTTTCATTAAGAATTCGCTAGCCTTTTTTATTGCTTGCCATTTATAGGCAAATATTTGATTCGCTATGTATCTGTTACAAATTTAAAATAACACAAACGATTTTAAGCTACTTTAAAGTCGATGAATTTACATTAAACTTCTTTAGATTCGTTCATTAGCTATCGATTTTTTAGTAATGGATGGTTTTCTCCAAAAATAAGTTATAGAAGTACTTCGTATAAATCCCAGCGAAAGTCATAGCGAAGTACTAATTAGATCATAAAATGGATGTGCTTTACGATAGTGCAGTCAGTAGTAATTTCTGAAGCTAGCAATTTGCTCATGATCGATCACTTGACTGGGTATGTATTGAAGAGCATAGCAGCTCAACGGTGTATATCTCAGACGGAAGCACGTTCCGGGACTGCGGCGAACGTAAAGAGAAATCAAAAACTAATTGCTAAACTCCAGGTGTGGCTTAGCAGGAAGCATGAAGGGGTTAACCATTAGATAGCTGATACAAATCCGCAGTGGCCTCCGTTGCATCAAAAGCTATTTCCACCAATTAAGGAACGAAACACCTAACAGTCGTACTGCTGCGATTATTATCGCACTAGATAAATGTGTGTAAAATCAAACTAAACACCAACCTGGAAGGTGGAAAAAATAACCATTTTCCTCCGAAATATTTACGTTTTAGTACGTAGAGATGGCATAAACAAACGTATTTATGAGAGATGTCTCTAGGCTGGCTGGTAGTCTCAAAAAATGCAAAAGGCATACGCAACTGTATCTTCAGAGCCAGTTGGCATTCAAGGCTTTTTGATCTTTGGCCATCTCTTGTTTTTGATTTCATTGATAATAGTCTTAACTTTCGTGCTAAGTTGAATGGCTACCATTTGCTGTGAGTAGTTGGCTACAAAAGAATAAAGTAACTGTCGAAATTCGACCGTTTTTATAGTTTTTTAAGACTCTTGGATATATTTTCTAACTTAGCACGTCGTTTAACTTATAAACTACAAAATTACTTACTGGAAAATCTCTTGCTTTGGAACTAAAATGTGACTAAAATTTTCTTATATCTTTGAAGTTCTTTGGTGGACTTTGGCAGCACTTGGAATATACCCGTTATATTCCAGTTTGTCGATAAATTTCGATAATTTGATTCATTGATAATTAAATGAATTTAAAAAACTCTTAAATTCGAAAGTTCAACAAAAATTCAAAAACACGACTCATTTCGACAAATTTCGATAGCTTTGCATTCAGAGAGTTCGATAAATTTCAATAACTAATAATAATAATAGATTGGCGCTTACACATATGTTAGTGTTTGGCCGAGCTTCTCCTCCAACTAGTGGCGTGCGCCTTGATGTTGTCACACAAAACGGAGGGACCTACAGTTTTACGCCGACTCCGAACGGCGATTGTATTTTTATGAGAAGCTGTTTTTCATGGCAGAAATACACTCGGAGGTTTGCCATTGCCTGCCGAGGGACGACCGCTGTTAAGAAAAAACCTTTTTTCTATATTTTTTGGATGTTGCTTTGACCAGGGTTTGAACCCAGGCGTTGCGGAGTGGAAGCGCGCACTGCTTACCACTACACCACAGCGGCCGACTCAATAACTAGATATATATATAAATTTTGGATATGTCTATAAATTTCGATAACTCATTTGGTTCTATAGCTCCACATTTTTCGAAAGGTACCGACAAATTTCGATAACTCGCTACACTCTGGTAATACGATAAAATTCGAAAAGCAGTGATAACTCTATAAACTTATATAAACTTCATGTTTCGTTAACTCGATATATTGTGTAAATTGCAAAAACTTCGTTTCGATAAATCATCAAATTTAAGTAAATTAATAAATATCGATAACTCGATAAGTTCAAAAAACTCGATGCATTACGAAATATGAGAAAAAAAGCTGGCGGAGCTCGTAAGTTCTGTGTTAGACTAAGTACTTAATAGAGAAAAATAGAAAAAGATTATGCCTAACCAATTTTAAAATGAACAAAGAGTGGTTAGACATACATGTCAATCCTTCACTTTAGGAACTATCCAAAAATTTTATGTATAGCACACATCTGGTCTAGGATGTATTTACCAGGTTTAAGGGTGCGCTTGGAAATTTCAATCAGTTCGTCGACGCGGAGGTTTGGCCTTTCACACAGTGAGCCAATAAGTCCTTATAATCGAGGCTTGTCAAAATTAGCATCTAGCTGTCTAGCCGGTAGATCGTGAGCTCCAACAGCTTTGTGGTTTTACAGCAGCGCAAAGTTGACAAAGTCTCTCTCTCACCCCAAGTTCTACACCAATTTATTTTTCTTTTGTATGCCAGTAGTTGTAGTGGTACGGTTTGTGATATGTTTTTGGATCGCATTGGTATAAGCCTTAACCTTTATAAGGACATCAACTATTGGATTCGAACCATTTTCCCACCGCGAAGACTTTATTCTAACGCTTCCTATCGCTGAAGACTTTACGTTGATGATTATTTCCTAGGATGTTGAATAAATCAATTTTGTTACTTCTCTTCATTCAACTGATGATCCTGGTGGCTGTGAGAATAATGCTTACAAAAGTACAATGATCAAAATTCATCGCAGTTGCCAACCTTTTCATACAATCATAAATTCAGTACATCAACTAAACCATCAATGAACTTTCAAATGATTGACAATTTCCATTTCGGCTCAAGGTTATTAAAAAAATCTTTTCCAACAGCATTGACAATTGCTGCTTATACAGTTGATGATACTGCTACCATTGCACAAATGCGATGACTAAAGCTGCAATTGTTGATTGTGATGAACTGCAAAGCACACACAAAACAACCAATCACATCAGCAGCTTGGGAGAGGCGGAAAGATGGTAGTAATGCAAGCAGTAAACTGCAATAAAAGACCCTAAATCATCGAAACAGCAGTTTTTGTTTGATAATAGCCAGCGCAGCTGATGATGAAAAATATCAGCTCTGGAGAAACCGAAGCTGCCTAGCAAGTGTGTAGGCAGACTGATGGGAAAAATAATCCAAATCAGTCAACACAGGTAAGCGACAGTAGACATGCGATTACAGCCGGCCATTGTGGTATTAGTAGCAGTGATAATGGAGTGCACACATATCTACCCTGCAGTAAATCGCGCTTCAAGACTAGCGCAGAACTAGCCCTTTAAGAGGCGGTACTCGTTCTCGATCTATTCCAACGCAATGCTTTCAACTGTCTCTTTTTACATGGCGATGTCCTACGAAGTGGAAATTGCCCCCCTCTGCAGAACTTTTGAACTAGTTCTGCACTGGTTCCATTTTGGACACATCTGCGACAATAAGTTTTTTATTTTAAAAAATTCTGATTATTAGATTTTTTTATATTTTTTCATTTTTTCTGTTCTTTTAGAGATTGCATTCTAATAGATTTTTATTTATTTTGTTTATATTAAATTTGGTCACTTTCTCTCAAATTTTTAAGCGGCACTCATTAATTTAAATTTCTTAAATCTGAAAATCACAACTGCCTCCACCGCGATTTGAACTCGTGACCAACGATGTTAGAGTCTGAGGTCTTTCCGCTGAGCTATTTTCGTATTGTACGAGAAGTGAGAATTTGTGCATTTACTTCTCAACAGAGCGCATCTAACACACCGAAAGTTTTAACTGTCCCTCTCTGCAGCCGTTTTGCACTAGATCAGAGATGGTTCTGAAATGTGTAGGGCGGAACTAGCGCTTTAAGAGACTGTCTCTAAATTTTACTGCAGGGTACTTACATTTACATACACACACACATTTGTATTGTCAACAGCAATATGTCAGACTTTCATTTCTATGCTGGCAAGTGGATGAGCCAGACGGGAAGAGAAAGTGGTTTGTGGGCTTGAGGCAACAATAAAGCAAATGTAATGGAAATGCGCTGCATTGAGGTGATGATCCTGGCGACGAGCAGCATGCTTGATAGGCACGCACACAGCTACACGCATTTGTTTTAATGCTTGAATTTTTTTTTGTTGCTGATGGCGGTGGTGTTGGTGGCGGTGGCAGGTGACGACGCCATTGACATGCCACACTGAGGCAGGCAGGCAGGCAGGTACGAGTGGTAGTCACTGAAGAGATTGGCTATCGCACATTTGACGCACACAGCCACACACACTTTCAAACAGCTACTCGAAGTAATGAAAGTGCTTGCAGTTGGAATGAAATAAGCTACAAACAAAAAAGTAGTTTTTGCTCACCAGTGTCAACACAACTAAAGTACACCAGCTTGGCTCAAAAAGTGCAGGCTTAAAAGTGCTTGTCATCTGCCGAGCGGTGTGTGGGCAAAGAGCGATGCGCGCTTGACATGCAACTATGTAAATATGTATGTGTGTATGTGTTTATGCCCTCTGTAGCTTGGCTATCTCATATACTATATTTGGTACTCTGTATTTGTATTTGTGTCCTAGCTGTCAGCTGTAAAAGTTCTCATTTGTCAACGCAAATGCCAACGCTTATGTACGGAGTATTTTCGATTACATTTTTCTTTTGCGTCCACACTGAAATGTTGGATACTATTTCGGGTTATATAAACCTGAAAATGCAAGCAGCTCATCGCAAGCGCACTCCACTTACTTCTAGCTCTCTTCCGTAGTGTTTCTACGGAGGCATTAGGATAACTTAAATCTGTATCACAAATATTTTTTTTTTCTCAGTTTTTTGTTTTTCCTTTTTTTTTTTAGCGAAGGTCGCATACAACGCACTTACAAGTCGCAGTTGCATTATGCGAGTATGTTGCCATATACATGTGTGTGGATATTCACTTTTTGCTTGCTAAAACATATTTAGTTCTTTTTTTTGGCTAAAACGTTCGTGCCTAAATCCGGACTCAGCTTTACAAAAGCTTCGTATGTTGAAAGTGTGCACTCTCTTTTTCTCTGACATTTACCAGCTGTTGTTATGCAAATATATTACAACTAAATAGGAGGGGTATGTTTTTGATTAAAAAGCCCCAGATTTTCCGCTAATAAACTGGAAAAAAATCTGTTAAAAATAACACAAAGGACTTAGTAGAGCTCAAATGAATTAGTGTTTTAAATTACTTTAAACTCGTTCAGCCATTTGAGTGGTGTTTAAGCAGGTCAACTTGTGGCCGCGTAGAGGGGCTTGCTTGCACTCGGTATATTTAAGGTTCAATGGCAGGAAAGAATCAACGCAAAATTTTTCCCTAAAAGCAGTTCACACTCAGCACCGTCGTGAAATGAAATTCGTCAAATATTGCGCCCAATTAGCAGATAAGGTTAGGTTAGGTCAGAAGACAACACCGAAGAGATCAGAAACTAAAGTTCCGAAGCCTTTTTTTTTTGCACCTTAAAGAAGTTCTTCGGAAGTGTTGATAAAATGCCAGTCGTGGTATTTAAATGGAGAAAGTAAGACAACTGTAAGGAAATTTTTGCGATGATTCCACCTCGTTGTTTCGCAAACAGCTTGTTGTCCAACATCCAAAGCTTTGTCAAATCGTACTATATGCGTTTCTATTGGACATAATTCGGACAAGTCTCCTCCAAGAACTTAGAGCTTTCGATGAACGAGCTTAATAAGTTGACAGCCAGCAGTCTGTTGGTTGTCACAGAAGCTCCTACACCTTCCCTCTCAGATTCATCAGTCTCCTTATATCTCGTTGTGCCCTGCCAAATAAGCATGATTTGGAAGTAATCTTTGGTATCCATAAATTCCAGTTTTGGTCACACCATTAGCCTTGCAAGGCCCATGATTTTCGTACGTTTATTAGAATAGATATTTACCAATATAATGGTACGTCAACTGCCTCTCTAAGCGGTAATTTCTGTTTGAACCACGCTGCAGATATTCGGAAGCCGAAATTTTTGATTAACAGAGAGCTTTTTACGAAACATAATTTGGAGCTGCACTTTGATCTATTCTGTAATATTTTTACTCGACGTCTTTTTCACAGCTTGACACTCATCCTTAGAGGCTTATGTTTAGGAACTGATCCAAATGCTATGGAACCGACATATTTACGCACCAATCCATTTTTCTGGTTCGGAGTCGATATTTCAAAAGATAGTCGGGGTATTAACTGCCAAGCAGACTGCACTGGTTGAACGCATTTGATCTAAGGAAACTAGGTATTAGCCACTTTATATATCCAGATGAAAAACGTGCATTTATGTAATTTTAACAATATTAACAGAAAGTCTTCAACTAGCAGACAAATTTGTTACTCGTGTCGAGTTGCCCATCTTTAGATCGTACACAGTATTCAGTAACTTTCCTTTGACGATTAGTATCAACGAGTCAGCATAGAGAATAAGTAAACCGAACGAATATCCTTACCAACTATTTGCGATTTCTTTACTCGCTGCAGAGTTTCCGCTACGAGTGTTTTATAACAGAACGAGCTGGAGATATGTCTAACTAAGTTAATATCTACTCCGAGCTTACCTAGGGGCAGCACATTTTTGAAACGCAGATATCGTGGATACACCAACAACGCAGTGTTTTCTCAAGAAAGATGCCTCCAAAACTTTAAAAACTTTACTCACATTGTACACAATCTGATCTGCCTCCAATTTGGCGTGCTAGAAGGTCTCAATCAGTCGGTGTCGAAGAATCAATTCTGCTTCCCATTTAAAACTCAATCAGCCTCTGGTGCGCCTTCCATAGAAAGGCAGAAATTCGTTTGATTCGAAGTCTTTGCTAAATACAGTAATAACGCTGTGTGGTATCGGTGATTCAAATCGATAAAAAGAGCGAAAATAAGCGCCATTTTCTCATGGTTTAGAAAGTATAATGAAATTGGCCGCGAGGATAAACCTAATCGATTCCTCACCCAATTCCCCAAATCATCTGTCAATTATCCCAAGGGAGTCGAATTTAGCTCGAAATAAATAATATAAAAAAAAAC
This sequence comes from Rhagoletis pomonella, assembly GCF_013731165.1. Taxonomy (NCBI): domain Eukaryota; kingdom Metazoa; phylum Arthropoda; class Insecta; order Diptera; family Tephritidae; genus Rhagoletis; species Rhagoletis pomonella. The sequence goes on from NW_023458559.1 coordinate 28,482,484, forward strand.
TTTTTAATATACAACGCTTTTATAAATGGACTAAAAAGTAGAAAATAATATTTCCCAGTCCCATAGAATTTGTTTTGATAACTTTTGATTTTGAAATTTTAGCAAAAGTCATTATAAACAATCTATGAAATTGAAAATGAAAAACGTGGAGCGCATGCAATACAAAGCATTCGATTTAATTGACAATAGTCAAACTACATAACGTAGACCTAAAATTTCTACAGCGAAAGTAGAACTTTGTAATCGATTTTAAGCGGTACATACATATATTACTTTTCATATAAATTCAAGTGTATTACATGCGCCCCACGCTGGACCCATTTGGCCTTTTTAGCTTGATGTTGCGCAACCAGAAACCATGTAAGGAAATCGTTTGCCTAAAAGTATGCAACATTTGCTTAATATTAATATTAATTAAATATGGAATTCTAAAGGAGATGCTGCATAGAACATAGAATGCTCTTAATTCTAATGTGCAGTTACATAAATTAAGAATAGGTTCCTTAGTTATTTTTTCTTCTGCAAAAAAAAAGAAATCTATGTATTTACAAGTACTAATATTGAAACTATCGAATATTTAATCAAGTTAGTCTTTCGTAGTTGGTCTTTCTGCTAACTAGCATCCACTTGCGCTATACGAGTATATACATAAGTATATATGTATGAATTTATATAACGAATTTCTCTTCTTAAACGCTTTTCCCAAATTTCCTACTCATTCGAACTTCATTTATAGTTTCTGTCAATTCAAAATGAAATTTCATTTCCTTGCACAGTGACAATGAGCTGAGTAGTTGTCAATGAAAAGCGAATGGGAATAACAACAAATAGTAGCAGAAACAGAAGCAAATAAATAAAATGTTTTGCAAAAAAAATATAAAAATACTCAAAAATAAAAATAAAAACCCATATCTCCACATGACCAATGCCTACCGAAAATGCAATCAAATGAAATTGTTATACACACATTTCAGGCTGCTATTGTTGCATGAAATGAAATTAATATCGATTTTTAGTTTAAAACCTCAATTCGTAGAAACTAAACGAGGTAGTGCAGTTTAAAGGGGAAGTTTAAAAGGAAATAGGCATGCATGGCGTATAAGTGACTTTTTGACAGGATACCAATTGCTTTGTGTGTGTGCTCAAGGGTATTTATTGTACTAGCTGTGGATATTAACACACACAGAGACACAATTTTATACAGTAATATGTATATATGTACATACCTCCGGATAGGCGGACAATTTTAATTCTAGATTTGCTATTGACAATGAAATGAAGTGAGAAATTGGTAGCAGTCAGAAACAGCATTGGAATTGTTTATACGAAGCATGTAAGGTAGTTTAGTACAAAGTGCTAGATGCTGTTCGGTTGACATGATTAAGTGCAAAGTGAAGTTTACATGCAGATGGATTTGATATAAATTTCTGTTTAATTTAAGTGTGGTTGCAATTCGATTTTTTTTTTTAATGAAGGTTGAAAGCAACTAATATGATTAGCATTTCTAAACATATTCTAAAATTTAATGGTATAGATTTTTAAATAAAAAATTAAGGATGCCAGTTTTAAAATTGTTTTATTGTTGTTGTAGCTGAAGTACTAAGCACGTAATAGAATTGGTAAATGGCAGTCCAAATTCATCTCTTCAGTTTGTTGGGCTCTTTTATTAATTTATATAGGTATTTGTTTATGAAGGGGAAAGTAGCGAGTTCCTGCGTCAACACTAACCCCATTGTGGCATATAAGGTCCTCTGTTAAAAATGTTTCATACCCTTTTACCTTACATGGTTGATATTTTAACGAAGTGATATCCTGAAATCGCTATGCTGAGGAAAACCATATCTTTGTAGTAAAGAAAGTACCGAGGTAAATGTGATGGCTCTAGAATAAGGTTCTCGGCAACCATTGAAAGCATCGGCACATTTTCCAGGCATAATCATTTATCAGACAAAGGTGTGTAGACTTCAATATAAAGTACCGAAACACCAAGTGGACAGTTCAGCCTTAAGATCTAACCTAATAACCTCGAAACTATTAATAGGTTATCCCAAAAATCGGGAAACATTGTAGGTGTCCATCTCAGTTCGGACTTTAATCATTCCCTTTGGACCCAACCACTCTGAGGATCAGGAGAAGAACCACCAACTCTTCTGACTTAGAAAGCGGAAGAAGCTAGTTGCTGCGCTGGAATAAACTATCATGATAAGAAGTTGGAAAGTAGATGAAATAAACGGAGGGTCACCAGCTGGGCGAACGAAAAGATGTTGCTGGTAACATACAAATACATTTACCGACGGGTTATGAATTATGCTGCGCCCGCTTATTCCGGTTGACTAATAACTTGTATGCCAAAAAACCGCACTCCGTATAGGGACGGTATGCCTAACACAACCACTGGACCCAAATGCATACCGACAAGCCACTAACTGCATCCACAGAGAGCACATCACCACCTCTAGTGACTCACGTCCCATAAATGTGGTTATCGGATCTCAATCACTACCAATAGCGGATGAAAAGTGTCAGCTGCCGCGTGAGACCCGCGTAACTCTAACCCAGCTGAGGTGTGGATATTGCAATCGAATGAACCCATAGTTACGTAGACTCGACCACGATATAACAGGGATATTTGCACCTCTCTAGCTTTGATGCAACCCCGACGATAGATGTACAAGCCGGCTATAACAAGACGTCAAAGGCTGAGTTATTGCAATTTTATATGCTAATAGCTACCGGTAAAACTTCGGAATATAAAATAACATTGCAAGGCACCTATGTAACTATTTGGGTAGTACATTTAGACACTAGATGACTATATTATTGCTAATAAATTCACGGTAGTTTGCACGTTGGCGATGGCGAAAATCACAGACAATGGAATGATGAGGCTTATAACGATATAGATATGACCGCTCCGAATATGAGAGTATACGCCGCGAATCGTGATGCTTGTTACCAGCGGGAAGTGGAAGGCCTCTTCTGCGATGGCATAACCAGGTGGTGAAGGATTGGCTTCGCTTGGAATTTCCATCTGACGTTAGTTGGCATAGAAGAGAAACGACTTACATGCTTTACTGGGATAGGCCAGAATCGCTTAGGCGGTTACAGCGCCAATCAAACAGAAGGAGAAGAAACGAAGGTGATATTTCAACAAATTTTTGTATACGCCATTTGAGAAATACATACTAACATAAATGTAAGTGTCTCAGTGTAGATGATTGAATTCATAAAAATAGGCGCAAGCTGTTAAAGCACTCTATGCATGTTGCTTAATTTTAAGCGCATATTTTTTTTTTTATTTAAACACTGAGAGAAAGAGGAATATGTTTCATCGCACTCATGCTAACAAGACGTTGAGCAACTTTTTAAATAAAGGCCAGTCCTATAAATGTCAACTAAAATCTACAAGAAATAACCTTTTTCTTTAGAGCTTTCAAACAATAGAAGCCCTCAGACAGCCGTCAAGTAGTTTGCCTTTGTTTGCCATTTGCGCTTGTCACTTTGCTGTCAACGTTGGCTTAGACTAATTTATTTAGTTTTTTGTTTGCATTTTACAATGTTCACTAGGAGATTTAAAAAAAATAAATAAATCATTTACATGATTGTAAGAAATTGGATAAGGTGTGTAAATAGGCAAGTGAAATAAGGGAAAGCTAAAATTTTGAAAGCATTGCGGTCTCGCTTTTATTTGCTCAAACATAATTTTGTGCGTTTGACCTTTACCTGAGCGGTCGAGAAAAGCTTTGACTTCTCGGCTGTTGAGTTCACGTGTACTGATTATCACTGCACTTTTCAATCTATTCGTTTTCACTCCTTTTCTGTTTACCCCTTTTCTGCATCCAGAATTATCAGCAAAGAGTAGTAAAAATAAAGTCTAAAACACACACAACTACAATAGAATTGTCTTTGACTAAAGCTGAAGCTGAAGTGTCCTTACTTCAGCAATTGCAGCAGCCAACCGGTCTGCCCAAGTGTGACTTGTGCTGGGAATTTGTAGCAAGCAACAATTTAAATGTTTGCCTGTAGGCCTCAGTTGTATTGCGCTTTTTCAGGCAGTTTCATATTTATTTTCTCTTTTTACATTTTGTATCATTTTCCTTTTTTTTCTTAAAACTTGACATCATCCCACTGAGAACTTCATTATCACACATCAGTCAGCAAGCGAAGCGCATTACTCAGCAATGGTCTGTAGCTAAACAACAGAATCAACAGCCTGACAAGATTCAAGCGCTGCTCAATTCACCTCAACTCAACTGTGCCCTCGGAACTGTTTGCATACATACATTTTTTTCATCCACTTTTTTAGATTTCTTTTTCACAAAATGCTTATTCGTTTTGTGCCACTTCATGCCTGAGTATATGTACATGTGTACATATAGAGCTGTCTTGCTTGCTGTAAGCTTGTTGCCCTTCTGTTGCTTGTACAAATTGTCCACAGCTCATTCAAACAAAGGATTATTTGCTCAATATTGCCACGCTTGAACATAAACACGTACACGTGCATATATACATTCATATATACTAGGTACAAATGCATGAGCATGAAAAGAGTAATGAATAAGTATGTCATGCAACGACCCCTTAACATTTACACTCATAACACTGGTCTACAAGGGTTTTGCGAATAAGACGGGACCTGGTGTTTCCGAACGGATTTTTCGTGCTGAACACGAATCTGGGGTCCAAAACTTCCCATCACGTCACGTTTTCGAGAAAAAAGGGGTTGAAACCCCTAAAAACAGCGTTTTTGGACATTTTCGAAAAATTGTAGAGCCGAACCCTAACGTGCTACAAACTTTGCATATGTCAGAAATTAAAGGTAAAATTGTGCCCTTTCGAATGAGCCTTATGCCAAGTTGATCGCATGTGCCCTTGGAGCAGGGGGTGTATTTGTGTCTAGGGGTGCAGGAAAAAACAGCGTTTTTGGCCATTTTTGAAAAATTGTAGAGCTGAACCCTGACGTGCTACAAACTTTGTATATGTCAGAAATTAAAGGCTAAATCGTGCCCTTTCGAATGAGCCCTATGCCGAATTAATCGCATGCACCCTTAGATCAGGGGGTGTATTTGTGTCTAGGAGTCCAGGGAAAATTGATCGCAGAAAGAATTTCATCTTAAACGACCATATAAAATGAATGATGCTAAGGTCTTAACTACATTAAATTCGTAATCAGCGACTTTTAATATAGTTAAAACCTTGGCATTATTAATTTTCTATGATCGTTTAAGATTAAATTCTTTCTGTGATCAATTTTTCCTGCACCCCTAAACACAAATACACCCCCTGCTTTAAGGGTGCACGCGATCAATTCGGCATAGGGCTCATTCGAAAGGGCACGGTTTAGCCTTTAATTTCTGATATATGCAAAATTTGTACCACGTCAGGGTTCAGCTCTATAATTTTTCGAAAAAACGCTGTTTTTAGGGGTTTCAACCCCTTTTTTCTCGTGACGTGATGGGACATTTTTGACCCCGGATTCGTGTTCAGCACGAAAAATCCGTTCAGAAACACCAGGTCCCGTCTTATTCGCAGAAAAAAAGTTGAAATTTGTAGACCAGTGTAACTTTTACTCTAACCTCTGTCTGTGTTTTATTCGCCTCTAGGCACAATTTACTTAGCTTTTTTTTAATATTTTTTGTCTTTGCTGCTGCTGCTGCTGCTATCTCGTCATTTTACTCAACGCATACACAATTAAAAATTCTTTTGATTTTATATGAAGTGTGTACATTACTCACCGCAGCGCACTTCCTTGCTTTGCCACTGCAGTGGGTCGTTCCCTTCGCTGCACGCAGCGTTTACCAGCCCGCACATACACACGCCGCGATCGCTGCTAACTATACCAGCTAGCAGCAGTATGCCACTTACTACACATCGCACACCGTCTTCAAAAGAGTCACAACTCACTCAGTCGTTTGTCAGAAAATGCGAGATACTATTTCTTAGCACATGATAATCATATGGGCAAGGAGGACTTTTCCTTAGGGGTTTTTTTAACAAATTATAACAAAAAATTTGCTCCAGCTTTTGCTGAAATGTAAATAAAAGCTCTGCGTACATTTTTAGCGCATAATCTCAAAAATGCCAAATTTTGAGTTGTGACTCTTTTGAAGACGGTGTGCGATATGCTCGCTCTAGTTTGCCATGCTCAACCGCTTACATACTCGTTCGCATTTTTGTCTACTTTGCCATTTTCACTGCCTGTTTATCCAGCTTTTATAAATGTTCATTTGCCTGCGAATGCACACAGACACAAGTACGACGACTCATACGTGTATGGATATGTTCCTTCCTACATATGTATTCATATAATTTTTTCATTGGTACGCTCGTCTGTATCTCTGTCATTTTGGTTGCGACCGCAAAGCCTGCTTGAATATTTTGTTAGCCTTTTGTTAATATTTATGTTGTTATTGTCTTCGCCTTTGTACTTCGTAAATTTTTAAAATACTTTATTATAGGCAACCGTTGTGTGAAGTAGTACATACATCCTCAATTTCAAAAAATATTTTATGAAAAAAATTATACCTTTGTTAACAATATAAAATATTCACAATAATAAGCTGGGTTTGGTAAGCAGAAAAAGTCACTAAGACAGTGATTCCTTCAAACATGTATGAAGAGTTTACATATTTCGCTAAGTGTTTGGTCGAGCTTCTAATCTAATTTATGTTATGTGCCTTGATGCTGTCACGCAAATTAAGGGAGCTACACTTCAATGCAGAATCTAAGGGTCACAATATTTTTTATGAGAAGGTTTTTCTATACAAAGACACACTCGAAGGTTTGCCTTTGCTTGCCGAGGGGAGCTGCTATTAGTAACAAAGCTCGCTTGCTGTTGGTTGGAACAGAAATGCAGTCTCAACACTGACTCTAAGCAACAGCATATTTCTTGTATTTATGTAAACTGAATTTTTCTTAAGTATATCGAAAGAACTCTAAAATATGTGAGTAATTTAAAAAAAAAGAACTTACAAAACAAAATTAAAAATATTTATTCTAAACTAACGCCTATAGCGAAATGACAAGTGTAAATTGCCAAATAGATTATTTCTTTTCGAGAATTAAAGCCTTGGTCAGCAGCGTATTACTTTTAGTAAATTCCGAAGTTTTCCAAGTAAACAAATACTTAGTACGTCCAAAACAATTCATCATGAAATGGCTAAATAAACTTGCGGTTCTGTTTATGAATTAATTCGCCAATTGGTGTATTTTTGTAGTTTTCAAACGGCATGCGCTTATTTCCATAACACAAACAAGGATAAACATTTGTTTTCTTTTACTTCTTTGGACTCTTGTGTAGCACATAATTAGTTTTATACTTAACCGAAAAGAAGAAAACAATCGAACCGCATGGTTCACTAATACACTCAGTTAAAGAGAGTGACATTGTTCGACAAAAATGGAAGTTGATTTATTATTTTCTTACAAAATTGCAAAACTGCGAGTTGTGGATGGCTCTTTTCATGAAACTGCTTTTAATATGATCCGGACTATTTCTAGTTGTTTTCAGAGTTTTTTGAAATAGTTTCAATTTTCTTTTTCAACCCCAGATGTGAAACGTTGTATAACATGGCGTGACATTACATAAGTTTTCGTGGCGATATTTTTGTTAGTATTGCTTTAAATGAATTTTTAACGCAAATAAAACATTAACTTTATGTCAAAAATACTTTGTATTTTCATTTCCGCGCCAATTCAGTGTAAAATTTTGGGAAATCTATGAATTATGATGTTTCAACTACATACGCCAAATTCGAACCAAATTGGACCATAAGTACGGCTTTTAACAATATCTCGACCCTGGCGGCATGCAGTGCGGAAATTGAGCTCTTTCGAGACAATTCTAACATCTCGACAGCATCCTAAGGCTTTTGAAATAGGCAATTCAGGAAAAATAGTTTCGTTGGATAAAAAAATTACCTGGACCATTCAAATGACCTTAAAGGATAGGGAGTTTTCAATTGGGCTCATTTATTCAAAATTGATGCTTGCAACAATTATTTACAAGAAATACGTCTACGATAAAATTTTAGAAAATGGTCGTGGCACCGCCCAATTTGTGCTTGCCACATAAAAGCAAAACGATGAAAATCAATAAAAGTGGACTAAAATAATGGCCGCTTTTCATATAACGGTAATTTTCAGAAATGCTTGAAACTTCAGTATTTCGAAATTTAAGGAGATTAATTTACTCAAAACTGATACACCCGGCTTACCATGTAGCGGTACCGGGTGTTTAATGTTCGGCTCCGCACGAACTTAGACTTTCTTATTTGTTTATGTGTACATATTTTGAATGAAAAATAATTGCAAAACGGAAGAGAAAATAAAAATTTTCGTTTCTTGGTTTTTTCGTAATTTCAATGACAGCAAATGATACACTGTTGTGTTAATTATATTGAAAGTCACAATTTTATATTTTTTAATTACGGGTATATATCTATATTTTGAATTTTTTTATTGTTTAAGTTTGACTTTTTTTATAAAAATGAAAACGTCTCGAGAAGTACCGTGGTCTAGAAAGACGGTATAAAGATCTATAATCTACGACCTAAAATTAAGTTAACGTGTCTCGTCGTTTTTTTTGTGTAATTCCAAAACACGAGATTTTCCATTCAGTATTATTATTCAATTGGTCATTTTGTTTTACAAAATATTGCAGGAAGAGAACAATATATTTCAGTTCAGATATATTTATCTATCGTAAGATATTTTTTTATAATATTTTACCTTCAATTTTTACTTTTAAATAATTTTATAGCTTTCATTTTACAAAAAGAGCCTCACATAGTGATCTGTATCAGATCAAAGGCTTCATACAGAGGGCATTGTAAAAGTTTTAAAAGTTTTACAAAGTCACCTTTTAGACTATTAGAAAACTTATAAATATACCAGCATACAATAAATAAAATAAGGGAGCAATATTTTGCACTACGAATTCCCGCCATTTGCAGCCCTTTTTGTCTCACAAGAGGTTTATAGACTTTTTTCTACAGCAAACTGGTAGGGTAGTTGCTCTTAAATTTTGAGCAGGTAAACCATTATAAAACTCTTATAAAAATGTTTGTATTATCCGGGCTGTATCTATACTCATTGTTCATTTTTCCGCTGCGAGTGCAACGGAAATAGAAAACAAACTATGCTCAACGCTGAGCGCCTAAAATCTTCCGAATGAATATATGTTGTGCCTTAAAATATGCAACGTCTGTAGAGGAGTATTACCAAAACTCACTGAAGAATTTTCTTATTCATCGGAAAAATAAATTTTTCCACAACCACTTGACTGCCAAAAATTATGAATTCATTATTTGTTTGTCTGGCAGAAAGTCTGCATTTGTGTCAATAGCATTAAATACTGCTTGTCTACCTAAACTCTTTTTCTGATGTGACTGAGGATAAGAAAAGTCCCTGCTTTTTGTGAACTTCAAAGTTCCAATTTTAAGTAGCTTGATGAAGAGTACGAAACCGCAACCAGACGACGACAAAACAAGGAGCATGAAAAGGAGGAATGAAAGTGGAGAAAAAGTAACAGAAAAACAACAACTAAATAACAGCCACTGTAAAATAACCGAAAGCCATATAATAATAAGAAGATCACTAAGTAGCAAAGACACAACAAGTAATTCGACGACAAGAAAGTAAAACAAACAAGCAAGCAACCAAAAAATCATAAAAGAATTTGCAGCTATCAAATGAAACTTCAGCAACCGCCGAAAGTGACTGCGTGGCCGGCAGCCAAACCGCTAAGACAATGAACACGCGGAGGAGCATACAAAAAGTAAGAAGGTGCTGTAGAAGGAGTAAATTGGAAGCTTTAACTTTCATTATCTGCCTTTTTTAGCGGGAGCGGGAGGGGGATTAGAACTTGGAAGTGCCATGCACCATCCACGAAATTTTGCTTAAATACAACAAGGAAAGTTTTACTGAATGTGAATGTGAATGTGCTGGAATGAGTGCTAAGACTTCCGTACACCCCGACCACCATGTGGTATGAGTAACAAAAATATTTGCACTCTTATATGAGTGTCCACTCAAACTACTGCCACCACTTCCCCTCCCTATACACTCCTTAGACAATTGCTTCAACCATTATTACGCTTGTTGCACAACGATATTTACGCTGGTTACAACTTGTTGTCAACATTATTTTTGCATTGCTGTTTTGTACTCGCTGGTATTATTATAGCTCATTGTAGTCGTTTTCTTGAAATGTCTGTTGTCGTCGCCGCTGTCACCACATTTTTTGTTTTTGTTGTTGTGTTAGCGTCGCTAAACTTTCATGCGCTCGTTTTTACTTGGCACCATTCGCTCCGCTAGCTGCCGTCCGCTTATGGACAAGTTCGTGTAGTAAATTTTTGCTATTTATGTCCATTCACTCAGTTAACTCAGAATTGACTCTATTTGTTTTATGCACTCGATATGCAGTGAATTTGACTTTGTTGCGTTTGTTGGATGTGTTCTTTTATTTCGTTGTTATAATGGCACTTAGCCAGCCAATGTCGTGCAAATTAAGTAAAAGATTGTTTCAAATAGCTGTATGGTGTTGTGGTTATATGTTTGATATTTGAAGTGGTGCTACTGCTTACATTTTTAAGTGCAACAGGGCGTATGAGTGATCTATGGCATACGTGCAAGCTTTCACAATCCAATTCAATAGTTAAGTAGCCTGCAGGAAAATCTACTAGTTGTGAACTAGAATTCAATCAGTTTGCGTTTTAGCCCAACTAGTTCACATTCTATCTTTTTTCAATGTTAGTTATTAGTATTTTTAACAAAACGATGTCCTACGAGATGTCAATTCACAGGCTATGCATCAGCATCTACTAGTAGCATCATACCAGCTGATGCGATAGTCTGCCAATTCATCCCCAGTGAAAAGCATAAGTACCATTTTGCTCGCGGCGCTCCAACTTACGCATTGGCCGACAGAGCAAAGCCCTGACGTGGTATTGCTGAGGTCCAAGATTCAATTCCTGGCGCAGGGAAAATTTTTAATATATATATATATTTTTTTTTTCTATATTTTTTAGTTTTTATTTACTTTTTATTCCGGGTTTTTAGTGTAATTTTTAAAGTTAATAAAAACAAAAAAAAAAAAATTAGTTTTTTTATGGCACAAGTATTTCTTTCCGTACGTATGTTTTTTCTCCAATGGAATTGAAATTTATATGTTTTGATTTATATTTAAATTGAAATAATTATATTAGTGGTATTCATCTAAACCGATAAGTTTATCAATCAGATAATCTTATAAGTTTAAGCACTGCGTTACATGAACGCCCCATACTCTCTTTACGTTTACACTTTATAAGTCAGCTGTTTTGGGATGGGCATCAAGACATCGATGTTGTTTCGATAAAATGCATCATATGGTGACATCGATGTTCAATCGATATTTTAGTATATAAATCCATGCTTTTTAAGGCATGTAATGATTTTTTTTAATACAATGGTAGCTTTTTGGCATAATTTTCAATGGGATATCTGTGAAAAAGCTGCAACTAACTTCAGGGTAGCTTAAAAGCGATGTTTTTTCGATAAAATGCATCATATGGTGACATCGATGTTCAATCGATATTTTAGTATATAAATCCATGTTTTTTAAGGCATGTAATGTTTTTTTTAATACAATGGTAGCTTTTTGGCATAATTTTCAATGGGAT
>NW_023458559.1:28494156-28495297 GCF_013731165.1 Rhagoletis pomonella
TTTGGCATAATTTTCAATGGGATATCTGTGAAAAAGCTGCAACTAACGTCAGGGTAGCTTAAAAACATCGATGCTTCGAAAATTTCGAAGCCTTCAAAATACATCAATGCACAGACACAATACATCGAGTATTTATAAAACATCGATGTATGTATATCGTCCACCGCTATTTTGATTCATATATTTTGCTATCTATATAGTTTGCTATTTTGATTCATATAAAGAAAAAGATATGCCGAAAATAAGCGTAAAACGTAAGCTTAAAAAACTTTACCAGGAGATCTTCGTGTATGATTTGTTAACGTTGGAAATTTGCGATGAAATTGATGGTAAGTAATGTTTGATTTTTTGCTTTGATATTTAAAAAATAAAAAATCCCTTTGCTCTCTGATTAATCATTTGCAGAAAATAAACTAAAAAGGGAAGACGAAATTTGGGAAGACTTCACGTTATCAATGTGCGTTTTGGGACAAGTTCGGTATGGGTGTCCATTTATTCACCATTCGGTTCCCAAGTCCGTGCACTTCACCCAAAATATTTTGTCAAACCTCGACGATGATAGATTTCGACAAATTGCTCGAGTGAGCAAGCCCTCATTTGACGCGATATTAGAATTAATAAAAAACGATGAAATTTTCAATGGTCCACGTTCTTGCAAGCAATTTTCTGTAGAAGCACAACTCATAATTGTTTTGTATCGATTGGGTTCAAGTGGAGAAGGAGCATCAATAAGCAAAATTGCAAGGCTGTTCGGTGTAAGTGACGGCGGAGTAATACAGGCGAGTAAAGCACAATTTAGAATTTCTTGTTCTAAATTCATATTTCCATTATGTAGAATATGACTAATAGAGTATTCCACGCGATTCTGAAATTAAAAACCAAATTTTTGTACTGGCCGGACGCTGCCGAACGTAAGATCTTAGCCGCAGAAACCTTTGAAGAGCTACCACATTGTGTTGGTTATGTTGATGGCACTGAAGTTAAATTAGCCGAAAAACCGTCTGAAGATCCAGAATCTTATTTCTCGCGAAAACATATGTACTCGTTAAAAGCTCAAGCAATCTGCGACTATAGGCTACGTATACGACATTTGGTTCTGGGATATCCAGGCAGTGTACACGACGCCAGAATTTACAACAAT
>NW_023458559.1:28515297-28564311 GCF_013731165.1 Rhagoletis pomonella
ATCGACATTTCACGGTCTTCAGCAACACTCTCAGAAACAGACGCAATATTCTCTTCTGTACGCACTGTACGCATTCGTGTGGTTGGTTTAATGTCCAATAAAGTAAACTGAGTGCGAAACTTGGTCACAATCGCATTAATTGTTTGCTCACTTGGTCGATTATGTAGACCATAAATCGGACGTAAAGCGCGAAACACATTTCGAACCGAACACTGATTTTGGTAATAAAATTCAATGATTTGCAAGCGTTGCTCGTTAGTAAGTCTATTCATGATGAAATTTCAAAGCATACTGAGCATCTTTCTCTTTGACACCATGTCTGAAATCCCACGTGATCTGTCAAATACTAATGCATGAAAATCCTAACCTCAAAAAAATCACCCGTTAAAAGCGTAGCTGGCAAAAAAAAAATGTTAAATAACAGGTCAAACATTAAAGCCGCTAAAGCTGAATTCAGTTAGTATCGCTAAAAACTGCAAAGCTCTTGTGCCACGTAGCTTTTTAGCTGGTGTTTTCATAATTTTTCGACAGATGTCCATTGTGCCTTTATCCATTACCGCTAACTTTTTTCGTCGCGTAACAGCAATTATAATTACCAGTTGCCTACATTCTAGCGCCCATTGTTTATATTTCCTTTTCAAACACAAAGAGTATTGCATGCCAATTTTTCATGACAAATATTTATATCCAATATTATGTCCAAACTTTTAATGACCAACAAAAAATTAAAAGTTAATTTCTTTAATAACATCCAAAATAAAAGTAACCAAGAATTTACATTATCATTTTTTAGATGACCAAAAATTTTGGCACGAAATGCATAACCATTTTTGAATAAAAAAAAAAATAATATTTACAACTTTTAAGCTAGCAAAAATGTATGTCCATTTTTGATAAATAGAAGCGTATTTCCAGCTTTTAATTGGCCAAAACTCGTAAGTGTTTTTTTTTTGTTTTAATTGCACATAATTATGTCCAAGTTTTTAATCACGAAAATATATGTCCAGTTTTTAAGTGATCAAAATATTTTTTGCCAAATTTTTAATAAATAATAATATTTTTAGTAACTATGGCGAATTTTTAGCTGCCAAAAAAATGTTGTCCACTTTTGTGTTGGAAAAAAATTTAAATTCAATTTCAAAGTAACCAACAACATGTTCTCATTTTCTGTACCAACAAAAAGTTTAGTACAAAAATGTGTAAATTTTTTATTGAATGTAGATATGTGTTTTTTAATGCAAACAATTTTATTCAAGTTTTAAGTCATCAAAAACCTATGTCCAGCTTATTTTTTTTTATGACAATGCCCAATTTTTTTTAATGAACAAAAGTTTATATTCTCATCTATGTTGATATTTTTAACAAAAAAATGTGTAGTCTTGTATGACCAAAATGTATGCCCATTTTTCGATGAACCAAAATACTCCCAGCAAAAATCTGAATCACCCTTTGTCCATTTACGAATGGATTTGACAAATATCTTTTTTATTTATTTATTATAAATTTTTATTATGTTTTCAAACCAGGTAAGATTTATGCCATATGCAGAAAATCCTTCATAGGTAGGTATGTATGAATTTATTGAAATTTCGTAGGCAACAACCTGTTGACACATATTCGCTCTGCACTCAACACACAACTAAAATATAGAGAGGCTATTCAATAGTCATATACATATACATTCATATTTACTTTAATACAGACCATCATTTGCAAGAGTGGTAACGAATATTGCTAGTGAAGAGAAATTAAAGCACGAAGAGAGTGTGCAAGCTAAGAGAATCACATTAGGCCTTTGACAATCGTCTGCCAATAGGAAAATGTGTGATTAAATGAAAGCGAAAAAATTTTAGTACAACAAAAAATTAATAGCAAAATTTTAAAGAAAATCTTAAATGATTATAAAATTTAGTCAGATAAAGTACTTAATTTTGAGAATGTTTATCTCTCCAATCAAGTTTTCATAAAATTTGTTTGGCAACATTTCGCGATTTTCCTTGCATTTTACGTATTTATCACTAAAATGCCTTTTCGCTGGTAATCTATTTTCAGAAATTTCAAACGCCTCCTGGTTACTGTGTTGGCGCTTGCCTGCTATGTTTTTGTTTTCTTTGCACCGACCTTCTGAATTATTGATTGATTTTTGCTCCATCTTTTTTGGCAGCATGCCAAACCACACCCTATTTTTGCACGGCACAGCCACACAAACCAGGGCAACAGAAAGCAAATGAGTGTGGTAAAATATTTTTCAATGATGTTTAGTTTTTGTTAATAGAGGGTAGTTAATAGGCGTAAACTGAAAAACGGCAACACCAAGACAAGCTGTTGACGTACAAGTGTGTATACTTTTATGCTAGTATGCAATTATTTTTTTCCCCTTTATTTCTTAATTAGTTACTTTGTAGGCAAGTCTAGTTTAATCCATTGCACTTCAAAAGCTTCAAAAAGCTCATCAACTTTTCCTGGAATAATTCGCTGCTCAGCTTACAAACGTAGCAAAATCCGAGCAATCAAGCATATTAATAAATACATTGCCAAGCAACATTTCTGACTATTTACCTGAGTTGCTGAAAAATGCAAAAATGAATTATGAATTCGCAAACTGTAAGCGGATGACCGGGGTTTGCTGTGCAAATGTTATTGCTTTTTAGTTTTCCAAGAATATGGTCAATAACGTTGCGATTTTATTCAAACACACATTGATGCACGTATGTTGATACGTACATATGTATTAGGGCGCTCCCAAAATTTCAACAACTAATTTCTGTGTAGTATAGGTACCTCTTTATTTCGTTTTACGCAAAAAAAATTCACGAAAATTTCATAATTGTAGCTATATTCTAAGGGGTCGCTACCATGGTTGAAAACCCTTAATTTTTTAATCCCAAAATTTCGAAAAAATCTTGACTTTGACCACCTAAAACTTAGCATATTGCAACTTAATCATACAACAATATAAACACGCTGAATTATAGCTGAAAAAATTTAAATTTTTTCGAATTCGTTCAATTTATTAATTTTTTAATGTAACAATTTTTATAACCTAGTAGCGTCATCTAAAAATTTGTTAAAAATCTTGTAATTTTCGTAGGTGTCTTTATTTTGTACGTAGAACAAAATGATGTTGATATTTTAAGGACCACCCTAATATGTATGCAGGTACGTACATTAGACTGCATCACAAAAAAAAGTTGCAGTTTTTCCGCCGGGACGTCCACGAAAATATTTCGGATAGCTATTAAGATTTAAGCTAGGTGGACCAATTTGAAAATAGCTCCAAAAATGAAGTTTTTTATGAATAAAAATAGTTTCTTAAAGAACTTTTTGATGTGCAAAAAAAGTGATTCTTGTCCCAATTTTTATTTTATTTTTTTCAAATACTAACTCATCTTAATTCAACTGAATGAAGTTCGTTCATCGTACCTTTCTCTTTCATCCTTTGAATGAGATTATTAGCAAAGAAATTAAAAGGGATACCTCACAAGTCTAAATCGGAAGAGTTTGGTCAGGTATTTATTATTTATCTTTGAAAAAAGTTAAAAACAGCATCAAAAATCTCATTATTACGATTCTGTTCAAAATTTTTTATTTTTATTTTTAATAGTTTTATGTAAATTTTTTAAACTTAAATTGTTTTGTCATTTGAGGGGATTTTTTCAAAAGAAAAAACATCTTTATGAAACTATTTTTATTCATAAGCAACTCAATTTTTGGAGGTATTTTCAAATCGGTTCAGCTCGCTTAAGTCTTAATATTTTTCCGAAAGATTTTGGTGGACGTCTTAAAATATAATAGATTTTATAATTCCAATGGAAAAACATTACCTTTTTTTTGTATGGGGAGTGATGCAGTCTAATTTACATATATGAAAACATATTACACGCTAAATTGAACAAACTCAATAACAATTTTGCATGCGTTAGTTGCGCGCTATTGAGCGCATTTAGTTATGACTTGGAAAAATGTAAATCCTAGTACAGTATGAAAGCTGGAAAGTATTGGAGATGTTCGATGTAATTTGACCATATGCCAAAAGTTTCAAATCGGAGCTAAACTTGAGAAGCAAAGAAATCTAATATCTGTATATGTACTCGCAGGTTAAACAGAAAAGTTAATGTCTTAGGCGAAATCGGTTCCAGTGGGATTTGCTACTGGACATAGATATGACCAAGTACCTTACGAATATGATTAAAATTAAGACAGTGACTACAATTGCGATTATAACCGCGGCTATGATTACGATTAGGACTAAGATTATGAGATTACGATTCAATTTGGACAACCATTGCGGAGATGATCGCGGCTACGTTACCGATACTGTTACGGTTATGATTACCGTTATGGTTACGAATATGGTAACGGTTAAGGTTATGCTCACGAGACCCATTGTGCATACGAATGCGATTATGATGACGATACCGACTACCATTGCGATATTATTTCTAAGGCTTATTCTAATCACGCTTTTTGCCACGCTATGCGGCTATGCGAAGGGCGTGAAAGATCTGTACACTAGAAAAACACTTTATAATTCGTTTAGTCAGATCAAAATTAGAATATCTACGGTTCGTTTGTTTGGAACCCAATTTATTCCATACACTCCAACAGAATTGAAAGAGTGCAACAAAGTTTCCTACAATTTGTCCTTCTAACTCTAAATTTCGCAGGGCCTCTCCCATCTTATAATGCTAGATGTATGCTTATAAATCTAAAGTCCGTCGCGTCTCGTCACACTATTCATTCTATAATGTTCCTTTATGATATTGTTTGTGGCCTAGTTAATTGTGCTGTTCTACTAAGCAGGTAAGCGTCAATGTTCCGTATAGAATATTACGTTTCCTAATTCCTCCCCACATTAAACCTGAAAAATATAATTACTGTAACATTTCCCCTATCACAAGGGCACTAAATGAGCTAAGTAAAATTTATAGAGTTCTTTGTTTGGATTTCGCTTTGTCCAGATATATTTTTTTTGGCGAAGAATGGAGCTCATTACTTTTAGAGTTTGATTCACATTTTAATTGTTTTAAGATTAACGATAGTATTTGCAATTAATGTTGGATTTCCACTTGGCACTAAATGGCAAAAATTGTAATGACAAACTTGGGTACTACATTTTTGTTTTCATTACGTTAAAAAATATTTATAAAATTCATTTCCATTTGGTATTTTTAAATGCCTCCAATTTTTTGTAATTTAATGCCTAGTGGAAATTCGGCATGAGTTTTGATCTAGTCTATATGGTGTTTGAAAACCAAGACTTAAATAAATGAAATTAAATATAGTACTACGAATACAAGTTCAATTGCGATTAAGATCATAAATACGATTACTTTTGCTTTTATGATTGCGGTTAAAATGTTTGTTTACAAATGAATAAATAATTTTAGTCGCTGGGTACTGCAATCTGTTTAGTCGAGCATTTATGCTTAACCTCTACATGGCCGTCAGCTTGAAATAACGACAAGTAAGTTAAGGCAAAAAACAAACAAGTAAGAAAGTCTAAGTTCGGGCGAAGCCAAACATTAAATACCCGGCGCAAGTATTAAATATATGTTTTTTCACCTTTCCGAAACCTTCCGCTAGATGGTAAGCCGGGGTGTATCAATTTTGAGTAAATTAGCGTCCTTCAATTTCGAAATATTGAAGTTTCAAGCATTGCTGAAATTTACCGTTATATGAGAAGCGGCCGTTATTTTAGTCCGATTTCAATAATTTTCAACGTTTTGCTTATATGTGGCAAGCACAATAACCACACCGAGTTTGGTACAAATTGGTAGAACGGTTACCAATATACTTATATGAGATCATAAGTGGGCGGTGCCACACCCATTTTCCAAAGTTTTACCATAATCGTATTTATTGGTAAAGAATTGTTGCAACCATCAATTTTGAATAAATTAGCTTCAATATTTACTGATTTATCGAAGATTTTTTATTTCTCTAAATTACCGTTATATGGGATGTGGGCGTGGTTATTGTGCGATTTTAGAAAGTTTCGGCGATTTTTTATGCTGTGCCAAGGCCAACAACTGTACCAAGTTTGGAAGAAATTGGTGCAGCGGTTACCA
The DNA here is from genome assembly GCF_013731165.1 of Rhagoletis pomonella. Taxonomy (NCBI): domain Eukaryota; kingdom Metazoa; phylum Arthropoda; class Insecta; order Diptera; family Tephritidae; genus Rhagoletis; species Rhagoletis pomonella. The sequence continues at coordinate 28,521,369 of NW_023458559.1, forward strand.
AGATATACACATGTAACCATAAGTGGGCGTGGCTACGCCCATTTTCCAAAAATTTATAATATTCTTATTTTTCGTCTAAAAATTATTGTAAATATCAATTTTGAGTGAATAATCTCCAGTAGTTACTAATATATCGCAGTTTTCGTATTTCTGAAAATTACCGTTATATGGGAAGTAGGCGTGGTTATTGTGCGATTTTAAAAATTTTCCGCCATTTGGTATGTTGTGCAAAGACCAACAACTGTGCCAAGTTTGGAAGGAATTGGTGCAGCGGTTACCAAGATATACACATGTAACCATAAGTGGGCGTGGCTACGCCCATTTTCCAAAAGTTTATAATATTCTTATTTTTCGTCTAAAAATTATTGTAAATATCAATTTTGAGTGAATTATCTTTAGTAGTTACTAAAATATCGCAGTTTTCGTATTTCTTGAAATTACCGTTATATGGGAAGTGGGCGTGGTTAAGGTCCGATTTCGCCCATTTTCAATACCAACCTACCTTGGATTAAGGGAAACCTACATACCAAATTTCGTTGAGATATCTCAATTTTTGCTCGAGCTATCGTGTACACGGGCAGACGGACAGACGGACGGACAGACAGACATGGCTTAATCAATTTCTTTTTTCATCCTGATCATTTATGTATACATTTGTCTATATCTATCTCGATTCGTTTTGGCTGTTACAAACAACCGTTATGTGAACAAAATTAATATACCCTTGTGCACAAGTGCGCTCGGGTATAAAAAATGTCTAAAATCGTGAAACTAATACCAGTAGTTGAAAATAATGCATGTATATATTTGCACACACACATCTCACATCCAGCTAACAATAAAGTTTCCCTTTTCAAAGTGCACTTGCTATTCATATTCTAAATGTACTTGATTGGCTGAAAAATGGAAATAAATTAGAAAAGTCATGTTGCATTTTCTCAAAGAAAAAAAAACAGCAAAGTTATGCATTTGAATCAAATGGCAGGTAGCTGCCAAGGTACGCATGCACGCCTGAATGAAAAGTTAAGTGGCTCACTGAGTGGTCGCTTTGCTCTCATGGCATGATATCATTCTCTTATGCGCTCATTCACCTAGTCGCTTAGTTGCACAGTTCGAATGTATGCAGAAAGTCATTGCCCGAAATGCAAAAGTTTCATGCAAATCAAAGTGATTTGGCGTAAGTAATCGTTTTGTGAAATTAATGTGCGTAAAAATGGTAATATTGAATACAGTAGTTGTTAGTGAATGAGCGTTTGGCTAGAGAGCAATGAACTGTGTTGGATTGGATTTTCGAAAGTCATGTTAAAATATGGAATATTTTGTATGTTTAGAAAAAAAAAGAAAATTCAAATCAGTTTCTATGAAAAAACATATTTTATGGTTTATTAAATACAAAATCCTTTTTTTAATTCACCCCAATTTGAGGCCAAATAGCGTTTAAATTGAAAATTATATTTTTCTGAAAAGTCCGGCCCTCTGTAAAAATCCGGTGCCAGAGGAAACACTTTGCGACCATCCTCTTGACGGGCCTGTGCAACAAAATGATACATGAAGAATGAAGAATGCACAATGCCGAAACCGGTTTGTCTCCAAATTACATACATTTGAGAAGGGATGTCGCATAATCGTTCCAAAACATTTAATAGTTTCGTGATATTTGCAAATGTTGCAGGGTTGTTTACTAAATTTTTGGGCAAATTATTTTGAGTTTTTTTTTGTATATTATCGCGACATTCTTGAATTATCCTGTCTTTTCGGGACTTTTTCTAATTTTTTTAATAACTTTATGAATACTTCGAGACTTTTATGGATCATTTTGTATTTTTATGAGCTCTTTTTAAACTTTTCTAATTTTCCATTTCTTAAAAAGTTTTTCATAGTCTTTTCTGTACATTTCGAAAACAATTTGCATAAATCGGTTTTTTCGGGCAATTTCGGAACCATTTGGAAAATTTTTGTGACTTCATTCATTCGTTTTGAAATTGCATACAAAATATTATTCCAGCGTCAGGAATCTACTCACCTTTTTACTTGAGAAATATCAGCGCTTTTTTATTTTCGAATTATTTTCGAGACCTTTCTGGACTTTCTATCGGTTTTTCGGGATTCCTTTGTTACGTTTTCGGCACTTTTTCTGGACTTATCACAATTGTTCTGTGACTTTTCCAAATTTTCCATATATTTTCAGGACTTTTTTCGGAATCTTTGTTTTGGATTTCTGTCGTGATCTTTCGGGGCTTTGATGTTTTTTAATTTTTTGTGGCTTTTCGGGATTTTTTCTACTATTTCTGGATACTTCGTGGATTTATTGGTTTTGTGTTTTTTTGTCGTATGTTTACATATTTTTCGAAAAATTTTTGGTTTAGCTGTACATTTAAACCTTAGCTTAACTTTAAGCAAAGGCTCTAAACAAAACTACTGACTTATTTTCATCAAAGAAAAGTTTGATATTTTTTCCTAAAATCCGTTAGCAAAGGAGTGTAGGCTTTTTCGAAATATCGATCTATAAGTCCACAGCCAACGTAATTTTTATTTGTTCTAATTGTAAACTTATGGTCTCTAAAATGCTTTAATTAAGCCGAGCCAGACTAAAGGTGAACTGATTTCTTCAAATTGGTCAATGGAAAGTTGAGAATACATTCTAGGTAAGTTTGACCAGCAGCTAAGAAAGTACAGGTGGCTTTATCTCGCTGTTATGATAAAACAAGTAAGAAAGTCTAAGTTCGGGCGGAGCCGAACATTAAATACCCAGCGCAAGTATTAAATATATGTTTTCCACCTCTCCGAAAACTACCGCCATCCTTCTTACGTTAAAAAGAAGTTTCGTTAAGATATATAAATTTTTACTCGAGTTATCGTGTGCACAGAGGGACGGGCGGACGGATCTTTTTATTCTGATCATTTATGTATACCTTTGTCTATATCTATCTCGATTTATTTTGCCTGTCACAAACAACCGTTATGTGAACAAAGTTATAATACCCTTGTGCACAAGTGCTTTCGGGTATACAAATTATCTACCATCGGCAGAAACCATCCAACAAAACTGTAGCTTACATAAACCATCCCTGACTATTCATTTCCATTTTCTTGATGGTCTTCCACTTTTTCTGCTGTCGAGGAAAGCTACTGAAATAAAGGGAAGACCTTATAAGCTCAAAGAGGCTGCAAAAGTGACAGCAATTTTCCACAGATTTCAACTTGAGAGCGTTCATAAATGTGGAAACATTAGAACATACAACCAAGCTGAACAAAACATTTATTCCACACTTTAAAAAACAAGAAGCAAGCGTAAGCTACACCCAGGTAAATACCTACAAAATACTTTGTAAGAAAGAAAAAAAAATCAATAATTTGCAGTAAAATAAAATGCTTAACATCCCAGCCCCTAGCAAAACGAGCTGTGAGCTGTGAGCTGGCGGCTTACCACATTCTCTCGGCATACCTGCTAAGTCAACATTTAAAGTTGCTAATTAAAGTTGAAGCATTTTTAATTAAGACAACAGCAAACAATAAGTGGAAAAGGAAAATATGCTGCTATTGCTGCGTATTTTTATTTTTTATTTATTTTTTTTTGTTGGAACACCTGGTTTTGCTTTGATTGTTGTTGGCTTTACATGAAGCACCCACACTAAATAAGTATATCGTAGATACAATGTTGCTGTGTTTATTGTAAATATTCTCTATACTATTGTTATTGCATTTGTTTCTCTTACTTTTGTTGGCATACAACTTTTTAATTTAATAATATAGCAAACATTTTTCATAAAACAATTTCACAAATTGTATAAAATTCATATGAAACCAAAGTAAAAAGCCAGCAACCACAAAGCGAGTGGGAAGCGGGTATTGAAGTGCTGCTCTGGTGGTGAACGGAAGTTATTATTTTTTTTATTAAAATATTTACTGACTTACTGAAGGTAAATCAGCTATAAAGCTTAGACGTGGCTTCTGATTTGATGCAAGCTGGTGTTGGCTTTGTTGCGGGAGAGTGTGAAGTAGGAATTGAGCTTAAATTACATTTGAAAGTTTTTGCACATAATTAAGACCAGCGTTGCCACAGACAAATTTTTTTTCTTACCAAAATTTCCTACCATAACCAACGAAAACCTACCAAACATTTTTTTCAGTTTTAATATTTTTTTCAATGTCAAATTTATTAAAAACATAGCTAACATAACATTTAGTAAAACTGAAAACACAGCTAGTAAACTAAAAACAAATTAGCTGCGTATAACGATTCATTTTACTGTACATACATACGTATCGTCATTAGATACGAATAAAGACGCGAGCTCAAAAGTTGACAGCGAAAAAAGACGCGTAAAAAAATTTCGGCGAAGAAGAACTTTTAATATAGGCGAGGGCAAAGAAAGACGCTTAAACCTCTTTTCCGGGGAAGAAAGACGAAGAAGACTTATTTTCTTTCAATTATGTTTGCGAGTATACGAATTCCTCAAAGAGTTTTTCCGGAATGATGTTGAATCCATGTTAACGCGTCTTTTTTCGCCGTCAAAACACCCGAGCGTCTTTATTCGTGTCAAGTGACTATATTATTATATTATTACTTCGGAGATACCCGCGTTGCAACCTAAGAAGATATATTGTGCATAATCCTAATTGTAATCGCTCCAATATTAGGCTATTTAAAAAGCTCAGCACTTTGGATGATGCCATCTTCCAAATTTTAGATGGAGAAGACAATCCTTCCCCATGGTGCATCAATCTACTATTCATGCTTCGTGGACAGGCACATAGAATATACCCTGGGGCAGGGTTGCCACTTTGGTAAATTGTTACAAAAATTAGTAGAAAAAATTTGGGTTGGTAGAAAGGTAAATTTTTTCTCATTTTGGTAGATTTTTGATGAACTTACTGTTCCCGACTTATTTTTCGTAGTTATCTTTAAATATATTATAAATTTCTTTGCATACTTTTTATATAATTACATACGTATGAATGTATATCGATATAAGGGGAACATATCGCGCTCCATTCAAAACCAATTTTACTGGAATCTCGAGAAGCTTTTGATTGCCTAAATACTTTAAATGAATATTTAAATATAAAGAAAAAATTTATAGGTATGTAATTACGCACTATGATTGTTCGCAAAAAAAATAACTCAACGCCATTTTTTATCAATGGAAAAAAAATAAAAAAAATCAACGGACATTATTGGCTACACTCAAATAGCATTTGCTTTAAAATTCCATACCTTAAATTGTCCTAAAAATTCAGAGTAAAACAAGTAAGAAAGTCTAAGTTCGGGCGGAGCCGAACATTAAATACCCGGCGCAGTAATTTTAGTCCGATTTCAATAATTTTCAATGCTTTGCTTTCATGTGGCAAGCACAATAACCACACCGAATTTGGTACAAATTGGTAGAACGGTTACCGATATACATATATGTGATCATAAGTGGGCGGTGCCACGCCCATTTTCCAAAATTTTACCATAAACGTATTTCTTGGTAAAGAATTGTTGTAAGCATCAATTTTGAATAAATTAGCTTCAATATTTACTGATTAATCGAAGATTTTGTATTTTTATTATTTTTCGTCTTAAAACTGTTGTAAATATCAATTTTGAGTGAATAATCTTCAGTAGTTACTAAAATATCGCAGTTTTCGTATTTCCCAAAATTACCATTACATGGGATGTGGGCGTGGTTATTGTCCGATTTTAAAAATTTTCAACCATTTGGTATGCTATGCGAAGGCCAACAACTGTGCCAAGTTTGGAAGAAATTGGTGCAGCGGTTCCTAAGATATACACATGTAACCATAAGTGGGCGTGGCTACGCCCATTTTTCAAAAATGTATAATATTCTTATTTTTCGTCTAAAAATTATTGTAAATATCAATTTTGAGTGAATTATGTTCAGTAGTTAATAAAATATCGCAGTTTTCGTATTTCTGGAAATTACCGTTATATCGGAAGTGGGCGTGGTTACTGTCCGATTTCGCCCATTTTCAATACCAACCTACCTTGGATTAACAGAAACCTACATACCTTCGTTGAGATATCTCAATTTTTGCTCGAGTTATCGTGTACACGGACGGACGGACAGACAGACATGACTTAATCGATTTCTCTATTCATTCTGAGCATAAATGTATTCATTTGTCTATATCTATCTCGATTCGTTTTTGGCTGTTACAAACAACCGTTATGTGAACAAAATTAATAAACCCTTGTGCACAAGTGCGCTCGGGTATAAAAATCGAAATTTAGACGAAAATTTTTGTAAATTTTCTATATGCTGTATATATTTTGAATCCTCGATTTTTATGGATTTAGTTAAAGCAATAAATAAGTTTCGTTGATGCCTTAAGTTTAGTCACTTCCGCTTTTGGTTGAAGGAAACTAAGAATATGCCAATAATGTGACTCAAATACCGTATAACTAGTTAAATAAAAAGTTCTTAAAAACAGTTTTAATTTTTATTGAAATAGCTACAAAAAAAATAAAAAAAAACTATAGTTTTAATTGAAATAAATACAAAAATAACAAAACTATAGTTTTTATTAAAATAATTATAAAAAAAGTTATTGGTAGATATTTCCCAGATTTGGTGGATTTTTTTCAAGTGGATGGTAAATATTTGTTTTCGTTAGTGGTAACCCTGCTATGGGGTTTCCTTCACCGGCCCACAAAACCTACAGTCAGTCTCTACAGAAAGATCCTTTAATTCAATCGGTACGTTAACTTGCAGTGTGCTGTGAGGTTGCCAGTAAGAGTTTTAAGTTCAAGGTTTCTTCCGGAGTTCCTCCTGAAACGTTATGAATCTCCTTGATTGTCGTATCCCCTTCGACTTCCGCCATTGTGCAGCAATTCCCAGCTAGCTCCTAAGTAGGTCTGCACGGTATCCTTTAGATGTATCGCAAAAAGGCTCGGAACTATGCAAACGCATTTGGGCTGCACTCTTTGCAAGACAGTCAGCCCTTTCGTTGCCTTCAAACCCTCCATGTCCCTGAACCCTCCACAGCGGTACGCTATTGTGGGCTCCCAGGTGGTTGAAGAGTTCGCAAGCCTTGATGCCGTTTTAAAAGACTCTAAGGCTTCTAACGCTGCCTGAATATCTGACATAACATTTATTCTGGCCTCTTTTGCTTTCGACGATAAAATTCGCGAACGCAGACTTCGATTGCGAAGGCCTAAGCGCAGAATATGGTTGGGTACGAACCCACTGGCAGACTTTCCTGGAATCTTGGTCCAAGTACGCCATAAAGTATATATGGATGTTCGTATTGTATATTGGCAATAATAAGGGTATATGTTTGTACTGTGGAATCATGTTTGCGGCTGCCGTTATATGAACGCACCGGTGACATATTCATGTAAAAAAAAAATTGCTAAAATGTATCTATAATATTTTCTGTTTTTCTCAAATAACTATTACTCGTAGTCCCGAAACCTACCAAAATCCAATCAAGTCTACCAACCTACCAAATGGAAAAAAAACCTACCAGTTTTTGTAGAAAAAGCCCATGTTTGGCAACACTGATTAAGACAACAACAGTGAGTATTTCGAAAAGAGAGAGAGAGAGCTGTTTTTCTGCTGAAAGGAAACTGTTAAGAAATTTCATGCGTAAAGTAAAGTCAAGGAAAGTGCAATTATCAGTAGCGAACAGCATATATTAAATGTGGATAAATGGCTTATATATTCGACGAACAAGTTTACATACAAGAGACATAGATGTTCAGATTTAAGATCAAGTTTGAAATATGAAATATTACGAACGTGGCGATTCGCTGAGAAATTATGAAATGTCCGAACCCATTGTTTGTTCTCCATATTTTTTTTGAGTCTCTCTTGGCTCTTTGCCAGTGTCACTAGCGGCACCAGTTTCAACACACTCGCTTGTGTGTACATGATTTAGAGTACCTCTAGTGTCACGATTGTAGCTAGTGTCTTCAGCGGGTCCGGTTTCAACAGTCTTGTCGGATGTCAGCCTTTTCTTTCTTTATCAAAAAGAAGTAGGCAGTGCAGACAGTTGTTTTGAGATTCCTCAGCATTGAGCGTTTGTGGTTGAGAGCGCGAGTATATTACCGCTGTCAGTGTTTATTCAGAAAAGTAAAATGCGTGTTGTAGGCTCCCATAGGGATATCGGCGTAGTTACAAAAATCGTCCTGAAACCATCAATTCAGCTCCGATGCTCACGAAGCCCTATCCCAAAAAGGCTTTTGAGCATTATTTCTCACAATTGCTCCCCTAGTATTCTCGCATTACCTCTACAAGCTTGAAAGTGAGGAGAAATCTATCCGGCTCAGTCGCGACTTGATCAATGACCAGTTGAACCGCGTCTTTATCTCATTACTTCTATGCAGTATCTTCTAAAGGCTTCTCTCAAGGTTCCTTGCACGTCAGAAGTTTTGCAAATAATTTTTTCTGTTCTCGAAGTCCACAAAATGTAGTTAACCAGCAGAGTACGGGTACTATAGTCCATAGTATTCACTTCACAGTCGGTCGCGAATTACCAAATGTGGGACTATCCACATTAAAAAATTTTGTATCTTATTTATCAGCAGTGGAATTCCGACAATCGCTACGCAAATGTTTTGTCGCCAAAACTTTTTAAATGAAAAGCTATGGGGCCTAAAAGCATACTGCATGATAAACTAATAATACACATTTGGGCAATTCACAAGGTGTTGTGAAGTTATATTTTCCTAACAAAAGTTGTGTTAAAACACGACGGTTGTGAACACCTGTTACGATTATTTATTATATCTCAGCACTTAACCAGCCGATCGAAGTAAAAAGTAAAAATGCCAGGAGAAAGTGTAAAAACTAAAATCACAAATTTCTTGTGTCAAAATCAAGCAATAGATTTATTGTTGGCGGATTCGAGTAAGTGGTGGACTTCTCGTCCATTTCGTCATTTCGTAAACATAAATTTTCCTTTCCAGGCGATGAGGAGGTCGAAGCTGTAGAACGCTTCTCGATGAATATGATTTGCCTCTTGGCCAAACGAAGAAGTGTTCATTTAAGCATACCCAAATCATTAGAGTGGCAACGGAATGTCCTTAAAAATATAGACGATGGCAGGTTTAGCCAAATGATCCGTGTTAAACCAGAGGAGTTGCGCTATATAGTGGAATTAATTAAACAGGATGAAGTTTTTAACACCAGTTCGAGTGCAACGCTACTGCCAATCGAGTTGCAACTAAAGATAGTGCTTTTCAGATTAGGATCCTCTGGTGATGGACTATCGGTTCGTAAAGTGGCTTCACTATTTGGTGTTGGCGATGGAGGTACTATTAAAAATATAACTCAACGAATATTTAAAGCTATACTAAAGCAGAAACATAAGTTTTTGCATTGGCCCAATGAATTAGAAAGACATCAAACTGTGACAGCAACTAGGGAAGAGATGCCCGGATGTGTAGGATATGTTGACGAGTCGGAAATAAGATTAGCTGAGACTCCTGGTAAGCAACAGGAAATCTACTTTTCACGTAAGCGCCAATATTCAGTGAAAGTCCTGGCAATTTGTGACTATAAATTAAGAATTAGGCAAGTCACAATTGGATACCCATGTAGCGTTCACGACGCTAAAATATTTGCAAATTCTTCTATTTTCAAACATCCGGAGCGTCTTTTATCCAACTATGAGTGGATTGCCGGAGATAGTGCTTATCCATTAAAATCATTTTTAATAACGCCATTCAGGCAAAATAGCACTGAGTTCTCTCAAGAAGAGAGAAATCAATTCAATAAATATTTCTCTAAGTACCGCGTCCGAGTCGAGAACTGCTTTGGACTTCTAAAAGAAAAATTTGCAAGTTTAAAGGAACTCAAATTTAGAATGCATACGAGGCAAAACAAGCAGGAATGTAATGATTGGATAATGGTATGCTGCATTCTTCACAACATACTAATACATTTTCAGTCCGGAAATGAAAATGCCAATGAAAGACTACCCCAGTACATCTTACCTTCAGGAAGCAACACCAGAGAGAGATTGCTTATCCACATACAAAATCAAACTATGCAATGTACTATTTTAATTTTTATGTATTTGCTAATAAAAAGCTAACGTTTTAAAATTAAGTCTTTAATTCATTTTTTAATTCTTTTAATTCATCGATATTTTTACTATAATTAGTAATAATGAACACAAAAATATGTTTTTTAATTCATTGCAAAGAGGAACTTAGGACTAATTGTATATGTTAAGGTACATAAAAAAACGCATTTGACTTCTTTGAACGCCTGTATAGAAAGAATGTGACGGAGTAAAACCTTTAACTTCTTTAAGGCTAGGAAAAAAAAACAAAAAAAAATTGACCCAGGCTAATGTACATATACTTATTTATACTTAAGCTTCATTTCTTCTATGGCTAGCCTCTCTTTCATTTCCATTTCAAGTTTTTGCAACTTAAATCGGTTTTCCATTTCTTTTTCCCTTAGTTCTATTTCTTTTGCTTTCAACTCTAGATCTCTCTCTTTTAAAATTAATTCTTTATTCTTAACATCGCTCTCTTGTTCCAACTTCTGTTTTCTTAGTTTTATAATTTCCTCATTTACCTGCATGAGGTCAGAAAGAGCTGTCCTGGAATATATTCCTTTTCGGCTAGAAGTGGCCGCATATTGATATTGATTTGGGCTCTCTACTACATCTGCGCTTTCAGCCGGCATCGAACTGGAGTCTCAGTGGCGTAATCGCCATCAACTTCGATTAGATTTTCAATATCGACAATTTGAAAACTGTCATCGACGATTGCGCACTCATCAAGGCGGCTGCCGAAAATTTCATCGAATTCATAAAAATAGACAAACATTTTGAGTAGCGTGCCTGGAACAGAGATTGAAGAGGCTGAAAAAAGGATTGAGGTTTTAAAAAAAGAACTTACTTCTTATTGTTTCACCTTCCATACTCCCTGCGCCTGTGGAACATTCCCAAGCTTTTGCCTTATTGTAGTTCAATCGCATGTTTCTGACTTTGGTGCGCGCAATTTTCCACTCCACTGGAACTTGCTTCTCTTCTGCAAAGCGCTAGTAAAATATTTGCGCAGTTGGTTTCTTTAAGAAATACAATTAAATTAATTTGGAGCACATAATAAATAAATTACAAACCTCGAAATCGCGATGCTCAGAAAGGAACTCTATAAGCGCCTTTTCCTCTTTTACCTCCCACCTTTTTATTGGGTTGCAACGCGTGCGCTTTTGCTTACTCTGCAACATAAACATTTAAAATTCCTTTTTCCAAACTTCAACCTACTTTTATGCATATAATTACCTGATTTTTTGCATATGACTCCATTTCAACTCCGTCGGAAAATATTTTGTAAATTCGAGTAAATGAAGAAGAAGAAGAATGTAAATAACAACAGCTGATCACATAACACCGAATAAACATAGGTTGCAGAGTTGTATCGTCATGTGTTATTTTTCTTCACAAAACAATAACAACATTTTTACAACTGTCATGAAATATCACGACTTCACGACAAACACGACAAATACGACACCTTGTGAATTGCCCAATTGTTATCAGCCGACTCTGGTAGTACCAGAGCCATATATGTATCTAGATTTTGCATGTTGCTAGGCGGTCCTGCTATTTTTTTTTTGAGATTAGTGATAGGTGCTTTCAGAATCCCGCTAGTAGCCAATGAAAACCGTTTTATTTATAATTAAAAAAACAAGTAAGAAAGTCTAAGTTCGGGCGGAGCCGACCATTAAATACCCGGCGCAAGTATTAAATATATGTTCTCCACCTTTCCGAAAGCTACCGCTACATGATAATCCGGGGTGTATAAATTTTAAGTAAATTAGCGTCCTTAAATTTCGAAGTATTGAAATTTCAAGCATTTCTGAAATTTACCGTTATATGAAAAGCGGACGTAATTTTAGTCCGATTTCAATAATTTTCAACGTTTTGTTTTATGTGGCAAGCACAATAAAAATACCGAGTTTGGTATAAATTGGTAGAACGGTTACCGATATACATATATGTGATCATAAGTGGGCGGTGCCACGCCCATTTTCCAAAATTTTACCATAAACGTATTTCTTGGTAAAGAATTGTTGCAAGCGTCAATTTTAAATAAATTAGCTTTATTATTTACTGATTTATCGAAGATTCTGTATTTCTCTGAATTACCGTTATTTGGGATGTGGGCGTGGTTATTGTCCGATTTTAAAAGTTTTCGGCTATTTAGTATGCTGTATCAGGACCAACAACTGTGCTAAGTTTGGAAGAAATTGGTGCAGCGGTTACCAAGATATGCACATGTAACCACAAGTGGGCGGGGCTTCGCCCATTTTCCGAAAATTTATAATCTTCTTATTTTCCGTCTGAAAATTATTGTAAATGTCAATTTTGGGTGAATTATTATCGCAGTTTTCGTATTTCTGGAAATTAGCGTTATATGGGAAGTGGGCGTGGTTACTGTCCGATTTCGCCCATTTTCAATACCAACCACCTTGGATTAACGGAAACCTACATACCAAATTTCATTTGGATATTTCAATTTTTGCTTGAGTTATCGTGTACACGGGCGGACGGACAGACGGACAGACGGACGGACAGACAGACATGGCTTAATCGATTTCTCTATTCATTCTGAGCATTTATGTATACATTTGTCTATATCTATCTCGATTCGTTTTGGCTGTTACAAACAACCGTTATGTGAACAAAATTAATATACCCTTGTGCACAAGTGCGCTCGGGTATAAAAATATAATAACACAATATCTAGAATTATGCGATTTGAAAGCCCTGTCTTTTCTGGATATATGGTTTTTTTTTGAATACGGGGCATATTTTCCTTTTTCACAATTTTAAACTTTTGTTGCTGTTTGAATTGATTTGTTCGAAAAACAGAAGTTTTAGAAAACACTTTTTAAAACGCTTTACGAAGTTGCGTTTATGTTAGTGTAAAATAGTAATGGGGTTTTACGGTTATGTAGAGTGACAAGCTGGAATTTATCTCCTTCATTCAACGCTAAAGTCAGTCTGTAGTATTTGCTAGGTACATGTGTATACATATATATCTTCACAATATTTTAACTTTCTAGCGGTCCAACCAGGACATATGTAAGTATATAAGCATTCAAATATAAATATGTTTGTGTAAGTGTCCATCTGCATGTAAACATTTATGGCTGCCTGTGCCCAATCGTGTGGCATTGTATGGCTCCGAGGTGCAGGAAGTAGCAAACGTATAGCACAAAAAGTTGTTATGCAACTCAAATTGTTCTCGCATACTTCGCTTAAGCACCAACAGCATTACTATTTTTTTTGTTATTATTATTGTCGACGAGATGTTGTTGATTGCTGCTACAGCTGTTTTGCTTTTGATGACGACGATGATGAAGGCGATTGCCTAGCAACGCAACAGTTTGCCATGGCAATAATACCTTATAATTTCTGATTGAGTTTTATACAACAGAAACACAAACAAAGAAAAGTTGGACTTGCAGCAACAACAAACGACACACAAAAAGTATGACAACAACATGCAGCAATAACAGAAAACATACAATAGCGTAATAAATCAGAAAACTTGTTGTTGTCGTGCAAAAGTTCAGTTAGTGTGAATGATTGCTGATATAAAAGAGAAAGAGAGAGAGAGGGAGAGAGATTGAGAAGGGATGAAGCCGGCAGCGTAAAAAAAGAAGTGGAAGGAAAGAAAAAATGCGACGAGTGAGGTTTTGTGGGGCAATAGTTGCTCTACAAGCGGAAAATAGTCAAGTGTAGATATATAACCTGCGTAAAAAGGAAATCCGAAAAAGTTGCAAAGAATTGATAATTAAATAAAGAAATAGTTATTAAACTCAATGATATTTTTGGAATTTAAAAATAACTATTTCTATAGATGAGGGGATTGATGCATTTTCTGGGGAGATGCTACTATTACGATTGTAAGCCCGACATGTTTATCGATGTTGTACCTATTTAAAACATTTATTAGTGTTTTTATAGATACGAGTACCTTTATCGGTATTTTAAAAATATGTAGTTGAGTATGTAAAAAACTATCGTTATGATATCGAAACAGTTGTCTGTAAAAAAAAATATCGCTATTGAAACATTTCCTAATATTTTATAAATATTTGTGTCGATATTTTTTGACGATTATAATATGAATTTGTCGGCTCTTTATCAGATTGTTTATCATTATCGATATCCGCATTCCATTTATGTATTTATTTATTTTTAAATTTATCGATATTGCTATAGAATAATATTTACCTAGTACATCAGTGCCATGTCGATAAATACCTACATCAGTGTCATACAACTAAAATGGTGACTCATGTATGGATTAGGTTTGCGCATTTGACTTCTACTTGTAGTATTCTTTTATGCGCTCAGAATAATTCTGTCTCTGGACCATACTCTTTTACTCTTTCCGTTACTACATACGTAGGTTTATTGTATTTTGCATTGCTAAATGTAAGAGTTACATACCATTTTTAAATACTTTCTTCTTCTGCGGCCAATTTGAATTTTTCAATTTCTTATAAAATCATCCTCTCAACCCTTGTTTTTTGCTTTTCTTTCTATATACTTCTCAAATAAATTAAATTGTTCTCTTATTGCTACCAATGTAGGGTAACATTTTCTCGAATTTTTATTCTATGTTTTTTATTTCTTGGGCTTTACTAATATTTTGAAATACTTAAGTGTTGCTATTGTAGCATGATCTAATAATATAATAACAATTTTATTATTGACAAGTAAGTTTAAACCTGTTAGTAGGGGTTGACAGGCACGGTCTGCGTCAAAATATTTCCGCCCCTCTCTTCCGGCAACAAAGATAGGAGAAGTGCACTTATTAGGGGTTATAACCCTTACTAACAGGTCTATTCTGCACGTTACCGAAGTATTTGTAACCGGAAATATGTATTACCAAAAAATGTTGCCAGTTCTTGTCACCGCGATTCTTGATACGTTGGTAATGCAGTTAAAATATTCAGACATTAAGCTATGAAGAATTAAGGAAACTCTGGCATTGCATATTTCACGGGAAAATACTTTGTTACCAGCTTATGAGATGGTAACGAAATTTACCGGTTAAAAGAATACACAGAATGCGAAAAGGGTTTCAAAATTGAGACGAACTTTATTTACCGGTTACAAAATTTTTATTATCAGCGCAGAATATACCTGTAAGTGGAGTTCACCTTTCTTTGCTTCCGGAAAAGAGGGGGAAGTAATTTTGCGCAGAACTTCTTTCTGCACGAGCGGTCTTCGCCAGTACTTGGGGATTATAACCCTTGCTAAACAGAAGTCTCATTTACTATATTTCGTTTCAACTGAAATGCAAAGTAGAATTTTTTTCTCAGTAAAAAGCTCCTTTTAAAGCCATAAATTAGTAAGGTTAGTTTATTTCGATCACCTTTATGTACATACATATGCTCAAAAAAGGTAACATATTTTTAAAAACACTGAGGAAGATTAAAATTATTACATATCTACTCTCTATTCCAGCAACTTCGGCATTCACAGGAGGAACTTTTTCCATCGCTTAAAAATCGTTTTCACTTTTCTTTTAAATTAGATACTATATTTTTTCCAATTTTTTGGAAAAAGTATTATGAATATCTTCGAAAATGTTGGTAATCCTAGCTTTGTCTGGGAAACCGATGACCTTTGTCAACAAAAATAAAAATAAAAGAATTTAAAGACACTTTTTTCCCTACAATTTTTTACCGAAAATAAAAATGACCTAAAAATTTTTAAGATTTTCCACCTCATTCGAAGTGGAGAATTTATAAGACATGAAAAATAATGCGAGTTATTTGCGGTTGCTATTAATTTTTATAGTCCTTTTTAGAATAGAATGGCAACGCTGCACAAAAATTATATTTTAAAGATAATTTCAACAAAATATAACTTTTAAAACAAAAAAACAGATAACATTTTTCGCAGCTAACATGTTTTACCGAAAATAAAAATTGCTCGAGAATTTTCAATATTTTCCACCGCTTTAAAAATCACAAACAGTTCTGCACCTGAACTCCATTTGTGACATTAGGATGCAGCAAAAAAAATATCTAGCAGCTTTTCCGGCGGAATCATAAAATTTATTAAATGTTAAGACTTCCGCAAAATACTTCGGAAAAATATTAAGATTTACGTGAGCTGGACGCATTTCAAAATACCTATAAAAAATCTCGTTATTTTGATTCCATTGACAAAATTAAAGGAAAACAAGTAAGAGCAGCGCTGTCTTCGGCTATGCCTAAGGGTTCATACCTTTCATGAACATCTGAAAAGTTTACTTTAACAGATTACTGCAGTTGAAAAAATTTATATATTCACAGCATACATAGATAGAGGAGATACATATGTATCTATATCAAAAATCATATCTAAACAACCAGAGGTATGGAAGATGTACCTTATATAGCACCAATCTAAGTGATTTTCACTGCTGTGTGGTCGGTATGTAAACCCGTAACACAGTTTAATGGGTTTAGCTTCCTACATAAAAGAGATATATCGTAGTACACGAGATAAAGCTTGTACAGCATATACTTTGACGATTTCCTCAAAAGACCTTGTATTATTATTTATAAAAAAGCTTACGAAATTTATCGGTTTTAGCTGTCCAAATAAAGTAGTTTTAGATACAGTAAAATCCCATATCTGAACAATTAGTTGTGTGGAGGCAATAAATAGTTTATACAGTGACCCGATCTTTACTAATTTTACTGTAAATTTTATGTTAATAATTCTAAGTGCATAAATGGAGAAGTTATGACAAAAAATTTCATATCTGAACAATCAGTTGTATGGGAGCTATATGTTATAGTGTCCGCTTCTTCCAGTTCCGACAAATGACTAATACATTATAAAAATACTCCCACCCACCAAAGTTCATCCGGGTATCTCGAAAACTGAGAGACTAGATTGCATACAAACAGACGGGCAGACGGACAGACGGACATGGCTAAATCGACTCAGCTCGACGTTTCGATCACATAAATATACATTTTAATGGGTATATCTCTTCTCGTTCTGATACTTACAAACATCGGACCAAAGTTATAATACCATTTCATGCCATGAGAGGTATAAAAATTATATGCGGACCTTTTAAGAGTAAGCTCTTCTGTGATCTGAGGTAAATTTTAAGGAAGTTATTTTAAAAAAACTAAATTTAATTAATTAATTAATGGTAGCGATATTTTTTTATGGAAAGTGGTGTACGCTAATATGCATATACATATTGCTGCTTTCGACCAACGATTTCACAAAGGCTTTACACACATACAAACATATCTACATGTACACGTGCACGTCCGTATTTATTTACGTGCTTCTGCGCATATTTATTTCCGTTATCGTTCCAACAGGCACATACGGACATATTTTTGTTTTTGCTTCTGTTGTCGTAAATATTTGCACTTTCATTTATTGCTTTTGTTGTTGTGTTTTTTATGAAATTCTTTTTGCGAAATGCTACTCAATTAGTTGAGATTTAATTTTAAATTATATTTTATTTTTTTCTTCTTATTTAAAAATATTTATTGTTGGTGCTTTTGTGATGCTTTTCGCAATAACAAATAATATTTTGCGAAGAGGAGAAGAGGATCCCACTTATAATAAATATATAGTTGTGTTCTATTGTATCTGTACACACAAATATGCTCAAAATTTACTTACTTAAAAATCGGCATAATAATTTAAAAAAAGGAGACCACAGGAACAGGAAAAGGTGTATGATGCGAGTTGCTGCGATAAGTAACTCGATTGTCACCCATATTTATTTAGCAAAAAATTTACCTATTGAATTTTTTTGAAAATCACGTAATTTTTAAGCAAAAAAAACCGACTTCAATTCCCATATAAAAATCTAAGAGTATCGTTAATATCTTCAAAACTCAATGATCGGTTGTAAACTAAATTAGAGTCGGACCACCTGTGAGGTACCACCTTTCCCTTAAAAAAAAGAATTATAGAAATTGGTAAACGTAGCCAAAAGTTATGCTGTAACATACATAAAAAAAATACTCCGACAAATTGATAACCTTCCTCCTTTTTGTCAAGTCAGTTAAAAACAAAATAGTTAAAAAAACTTTGAAGCGAAAAGCCCACAAAAAACCCCGCTGTCAATAGCAGTTGCATAGAAATGCATCAAAGTTTTTGGGTGCACTTTCGCTTGAACGCTCAACAAAGCTACAAAGCGCGCGCGAAATAGTTGAAGCTTTGGGTAGTTGCCACCGCAGCGCCCCAAAGTATTTTCGCAACAATATTTGTGTCGTCGTTTGTAGTGGTGCCTACATAGGCATGCGAATTTTAGTGGAAATTTGGTTGTGCCATTGGCGAGCGTTTGTGATAAAGATGATCCTTCTCAATATATGTATCCATTCACACTGCCTTTTTTGCCATACTCGCTTTCGCATAACTTGCTTGCCGTGGTCGTCTAATAAAAGCTCAAAGTGTGGTGGCATTGGAAAGTAAAATGTTTACCACGGTGGCGTGGCGGCAAGGGTATGCTTACCAAATTTAGTGGTAAGACGCACCAAATGCGAGTTCAGCGTTGCTTAGAAATCTGTTAGATGCTGTGAAAATAATTTAATACTGCACTCGGCAGTTGGTCCAACAGGCTGACTGGCTGGCTGAACCACAGGATGGATGGGTGAGGGAAGAAAATGTATGTGTTTCTATTGACGACAGAAATTCCTAAACTAATTAGCTTTGCAAAAATAAAATGACTTGCACTTTGTTTTTGTTGCAGCTGAACACATAAGTATGCTGATTTGAGAAAGTTTTCCGTATATGTATACAGATTCGTTTGACTCTTCATTGGTTTTTTGCTACATTGGGGAGCTGTGTAGTGGCAGCTGAGCTTCGCGAGGAGCGCTGCATAAAATGGCATAGAATGAAATAAAGTGAAAGAAGTGAAAAGAAATTAAAAGAAAATAAGGCAATGAAACTACATGAAATGGAATGAAATGAATATTAAATTACCTACGCCAGAATTCTGAATGAAAACTTTCTGAACGGAACATAATGGAATGGAATGGACTAGAATGTAATGGAATAAACTATAATCAGAAATTGTGAATTATCCCTCATTTGAGCTGACCCTTTGATGATCTCCCCACCCAGGGAAAGTAGTGCATGATTCAGCAAAGGGATCCGAAGTTGAACTATATTGACAGATTCGTAGTAGCTGCGAACTAGCAAATACGATTACCGAATTCTGTCTTAACTTTTTGACAAATTTAAAGTCTTCTGGCCTTCCCACAGAATTGCTAATAAAAAACTCTTGAGTTAAACTGAGCGGTTTTTACTGCAATCTATTTGAACTGAAATCTACATCAGACTAATGGTGCTTTCTTTGCTACAAAAATGTTGCCTTTTCATTGTCCTCTCTTTAGTATTTGTGCGAAGAAGTCAATGAAAAGATACAATTTTTCGGCAAAAAAGAAAACAGCATAAGTTTCTTTTACTTTTTATACTATTTTTGAACTAACAATGTTTTATATTTTTTCTACTTTTCATACTACTAATGTCTAACACTTTTTCTAATTTTCATACTATTTACTTTAGAACTACTAACAATTTTGTTAAGATATATGTACTTAAATGTTGACTCTTTTAAATTATGCCGATTTTAATTCAGCTCTCTTTCTTTCTTCATTATCCCGCCTACGATCTCGTCTCTGAGTATACTTGTAGTAAATCAATTCGCCGATGAATGCGAAAATA
The DNA here is from genome assembly GCF_013731165.1 of Rhagoletis pomonella. Taxonomy (NCBI): domain Eukaryota; kingdom Metazoa; phylum Arthropoda; class Insecta; order Diptera; family Tephritidae; genus Rhagoletis; species Rhagoletis pomonella. The sequence goes on from NW_023458559.1 coordinate 28,541,058, forward strand.
CTCAAAATCAGGCCAAAAATCAATGGCAACACAAGACCAACAAAATTGTCCATATCCAATTTGACTGGACCCACATCAAAATTCATATACATTGAAGCTTCGATTTCTTCTTGCTGTTGTCCATCCATATAATAGGCGCCTACCTCCCATTCCCAAAAAATATCCAAACCTGTTGAATGCACTTCCAATATGACGTCATTTAACTTGGAGAGCATAGCCCAGAGACGTGGCACAAAGACGAAGCAGTACTGAAAGTAAATATCGTCTACCATTAGCTTAAGGCGTTTAAAAGATTCATCGGTGAGGAACTCAACGTTGCCAAAATGACCTAAAAATGTAAAAAAAAGAAATCAGCATGGTCGAGGGGGTCAAATACATATAGAATTTGAAACAAAAAATTACATATATTTGAAACGGTTGATTTTAAACCAAGGTTGTAGTAATTCTGTGTAAAAAGTGGTGTTGTTACATGAAACAATAACAATAACAACGCGATGTGTAAAAACGTATTTGGTGTCATGCGATGCTATGTCATGTTGCCGATGTGATGCATGGTGCTACCGTATTAGGTATGTAGTTAATTAATGAAACTGATACACTTATTGAAGACAAAAAAACAGTGACATAATGTCATGTGATATCGTATGATGTGATGCCATGTTGTTGATGTGTCGCATAGAGGTTACATTAAATATGACGCTACCTGGGTTCTTTTGAGGTTAATATGATAACTCAAAATTGGCATATATAAGGTTACATTAAATATGACGCTACTTGAGTTATTTAGAGGTTTATATGATAACTCAAAACTTACACCATATGATCAGGCAATTAAGGAAACTGTCTTTCAATTCACCACAGTTTTTAGAAAGTCGAAATCCACCATACACATACATATATTTTCGCCTTAAAATAATAAAATCCAAAAGTTCAATAAGTTAAATAAAAAATGTATATGCCGTACTTTGGTCTCTTCGCCATTGCGACTGTTGGAGCAGCGCGAGCAAAATATTTTACAAGCGCTTTCTGGCAAAAAAGCTTTTCACCATGAAAATTGGTAAGGCAGATTTTTTAGTAAGACTTTCATGTCATACAAATACTTTCGACTATCTTATGGTCTGATTATGCATACTTCGCATAACTTCGCACAATTTCGCATAAACTTCAAACTGTAATTTCGTATGTACTTTGTATGTATTTTGTATGTATTCCATTACCCAGAAATTAGCAGAACTTTTAAAAACTTAGCGATCTGTTGAGTTTAGATTTTGCTTCACATTTTCTTAAGTTACATTTTAGTGCACTGGTACAAATGGTTGTGCGAAGTTATGCGAAGTATGCATAATCAGACCCTTAGGCAGAATTGACTTTCTAGTAAATATGGTAAATATGATGTGGCTTTACGTGGAATTGACTCCTCTGCCATGAGGCAATTATTCATTTGTAAAGTTGTGATATTTGATCGACTAAAGTGATCGTATGTCACTGAAATGATATTATGAAATAAAATGCTATCAGGCAGGTTATGCAATTCACTTTCGAGTGAATTTCTATCAAATACGCTTTGTATTCAAATTGGTAGGGGTTGAAATTCACTCGGAAGTGAATTACAGAAGCTGCCTGTATGTATTGTTTGTTTGTTTAACAGAGCAGCTTGTAGACGAAAGTTATGTGACATCATAGAAGTGAGTATTAAAACATTGTATGTATTTATATATGCGACATCATTTTAAACGGAATTATGTTATTGAAACGGGATAATGTAGGCTGATGTCATATAATTGATATGTTATGTGAAGTCATGTAATAACGTTTTATGTGACAAAACTTTCATGTCGAAAGTTGTATCAATTGGAGCGATATGATAAACTTTTGTCATCTGAGGGTCAATATAATTATATATATATATCAATATAAATTCATGTGTTGTCAACAGACTGTCACACTCGACTCACCAAAAGCCAATCGTTCCAAGATAAAGCCCATATTTTCAGTTTTAGCCAATTCAGTAGTTTGTTCATAAGTGTAAACGCGGTAATTCCTCAACAAATCTTCAACAAATGGCTAGAAGAAAATTCAATTATAACTGTAGTATATTTACATATTTGTTGCTATACAAATTAAACCCACATCAGTATTTCCTTCTCCTCTGAGTGAGATTACCCAATCAGGTGATGTTGCAGTCCATGGAATACCATGACTATGTAGACGTTCTACTGAGTCAGCAGCTTCCTCCAAGCTATTCAAGAATATTTATGCGGTGGTGAAATAGCATTTAAATAGCAAAACACTTACGTTGGCAGCGTTAGTATTGCCGATAGTCCGCCACCATAGACACTCGTCACAATCGTATCGATCGTGTAGCATGCAAAGAGCACCATGCGTACCGTATGCGAATTGACTACATAGTCCGAGCCCTGTGATACAAAAAGTTTAAGCGTAGTAATATAACCAAATTGAAAACTCTCCAGTAAACCATATTTAGGCTCGTCATCCGAAGGAGCCATATAGCGTGTGAAAAAGAGTGCCAATGCCTCAAGGAACAAGCAAGCAATCACGCCTAGCCATAGGGTCAATTGAAATGGCCGAAATGGTAGTAACCAGCTGGTGAGACGATGCGGTGATGGTACTAGGCACGTCACACCGGAGCGTCCAATAAAGTGGGACATATCCAGGTAACGATAGTCATCAGGCCTTCGGGAAATGTGAGAGAGTGGTGAGAAAAACAGCACATTTTTTATTGTTATTTAAGCTCACCAAAAATACAAAGCTCCAACGGCAAAATCTGATCTTCTCTCTGTGATCAGACCAAATATACCATCACCAGTTAGATTTGCATATGATGTGCCCCATTCTCCTCTCTCAGCTGAAATACATTTTTATTTAGTTAAGTTTTTAATCCTTTCTTAATTGTACATTAGTTACTTGTACGTATACATGGGTTAATGAAAATACTTACACGATTCCACTTGAACTGTGCAGTTTATAACCTTGCAGAGTGCGAATAGCATTCTTACTTCGGTACCGTCCAAATGTGCGGTGCCTTGTGCATTGCTGGGACTTGTATCTTTTAGTTGAGGCTCACGTTCCTAGAAAAGAAAAAGAAGCCAGTGACAGATTTAAGTCAAAAGCAGGTAGTTAATGCAACTCGTAACTATGTATCTATATTTGTATATATGTAAATATGAATGAGTCAAAAAGTGATATTATAGAAGGATCATGAGTCAAAAATCAAATACGAATAATGAACTTTCAAAATAATTCGGAATTTTGTGCAGCTCAGAAATTTCTGACAAACTTGGAGTTATATTCGGAAGAAATTCTTCACTTCCGAAGAGTTACGAAGCCACTCAGTAACTTTGGAAAAATTTTCGGAGTTTTGCGAAATTTGACGGACTAACAAATTTTCGTTTATTCCGTAGTTTTTCGGGAGTGATTTAAACTACTTCGGAGTTATTCGATCTTTTTGGGAGAGACAGAGATTTCAAAATTAGATAAAACATACTTGAAATATTTTGACGTGATGATGATACAATGTGCAATAAGCCCACATCCCACCTACTCACCAAAAGCCAAACACATCAGAACAACACCCTTTTTCAGTTTTAGCAATTTGAAATAGTTATTCATGTGCGTAGACCTTATAGTTTTCCAATAAGTTTTCAACAAATGGCTAGACAACAATAGATCCTTTCAGGATTATAAATTTGAAAGATTTCATGGAAAGAAAAGGAGGAAATTAAGATTGAAAAAAATACAAGCCGAATACGCTATTTTTAATTAGAACTTGACCCAAAAAGTTATTTCATGTTTTTCGGAATTAAAACAAAATTTTCGGAGTTGACAAAATGTTTTATTTTATTTTTATTTTTTATTAATATAAAGCAAGGGAAATATTTAGGTGATTTTCCAAGCTAGTCTATAAGATCATTGGTTGAATCCATTTTTGGAGTATAAAATATCATATGTCAAAAAAAAAAATCTAAAGCCCTATATCTAACGTATTTATGGGCCAATTTGTCTGCTTTGTTAAATACATACCGGCTAGGAATGTTAATCCCGGGATCTCGGAGTTTCGGTCTTTTTAAAGTCCCGAATTATTGCCTAGAATGCCGTTATTTTTTTCAAAATTTTCATTTTGATGCAGAAATGCGTCTAGATGCTCTAGTAATATTTCTGCATCAAAAAGAAAATTTAAAAAAAAATATCGCTTACGTTATTTTGGCTGTTAGGGGTCGAAAAATATTTTCAAAAAAATCATGACATCAGAGAAATGCCCATTTATATGCAGTTAATTACGTGTATTATGAGGTAGACTTTTATAAAAAAAATTAAAATTTTGGATAACCAAAAGGAATATGGAGAAAACTGGTCGAATTATTTCTGTCATCAGTATTATGAACTTCTTTCAACCAGAAAATAATTTTTTTATTTAATTTTTTTTTTCATCAAGCTTTTTTCGACGTAACTTCATTTACTTTATCAGATATGTTCACACTAAAGTACTATTAAATGGATATAAATTTAATTACTGTCTTTCGTTTTGTTACTTATGAAATAATTTTCACTTTAAATTAAAAATACGTTTCAAGCCCATTTACTTATTATTTACTATATTGATGCAATTTTTTCATGTTAAGTCGTTGAAATAATAAATATCTAAATGCCAGGATCCCGGGATTGAACCAACGACATCCCGAAAATCCCAGGATCGTAAAAATCGCAAAATTAACATCTCTAACACCGGCTATGTAAGTAGTAACATTTTGACGTAAAACGATCTTTCTAGGTGGCGCCGAGGTCAAAATATTTTGAAAAACTGTATTTATGGTCCGATGTGGTTCGAATTTGGCATATGTAGTTGAAACGTAACAAATCATAGATTTCCAAAAAAATTACATTTAATTGGCGCTGAAGACAAAACATAAAGTATATTCGACATAAAACACATGTTTTATTTGCGTTAAAAACTTAATCAAAAGCAAAATTAACGGAAATACAACGATGGAAATTTATGTCACGTGACGCCAAGTAACGTTTCACACTTGGGATTGTAAAAGAAATTTTAAACAAGTTTCATTAATTCAAAAAACTCTAAAACCAACTAGAATTGCTCCAAATCATATTAAAATAAGTTTCATGAAAAGAGCCATCCACAATTGGCCGAGTTTTTGCGATTTTGCAAGAAAATAAAAAAAATCTACTTCCATTTTTTGCCACGTAACGACACTCCATTTAATTGCTTGTTTTTAAGGACCATGTAGTTCGATTAATTTCATTTTTCGGCTACATATAGAGCTAATTACATATGTGCTACACAAGGGTCTAAAAAAAGTAAAAGAAACCAAATGTTTTTCCTTGCTTGTATCTCATTGAAACGTACGACTGTCACGTATGTAATGTATGGAAATACACGTATGCATTTTTGGTTCAATTATGTACATAATTTTAAAGAACTCAGCATGACTTAAACTCTGTCGATACATTTTTTTCCTGGGATTCTGGACTTACTTAATTTGACTTAATTAAAAATTTTTTACTTCCAAAAAATAAAATTATCATAATAACTTCATTGCATTCTTGAGAAGACTAGTTTTAGTCGCGGTCTCATACGTAATTTTTGAGTAATTATAACCTTTTTTTATTGTGAGAGTGGAAAGCAGAAAACAATAATTAACCAGAAATCCTTCACATTTAATGACTAGGCTCATACTTTGTGCGAGTTATAGATATTGTGTTGATCCAATCTTTCCCATATTTTACATTAAGGGTTTTGTTATCAAAGAGAGAGTACAAACTAAATTTCATTGAAATCGGATGAAATTTAATGTTACCGCACACAACAGCGGAGGGCTTGGCAATTATCCCATCTAAGTAAAATTAGACCACATGTCAAGTTTCAGCGAAATCTAACTAATCCTTCTGCCTCCATATATTCGAAACACTATGCGCCGTTCGGAGTCGGCGTAGAAGTGTAGGTAGATTCAGATATGTAATGAAAGATAGTAAATAAGCACCTTGCATTAATTTTAATTTAGTCCCTGCCTACGAACTCAATTCGTACGTTTTTCAGAGCACATAAGTTTGACACGTATCTAAAATATTTTTTTTTCGCAGTGACTCCGAATTTTTCAGAAACTTTCGGAGTTTTCGGGAACTTTCGGAGTTTTTGGGAAACTTTCGGAGTTTATAAAAATCCTATATCTAAAGCTATTTTTTTCCAGTAATCTTAGATCTTTTCAAAGTATTTCAGATTTTCTCCAGCCGACGAAGAGTTATTTCACTATTGCGTATTTGACGCATTAAAAAAAATTCGGAGTAATTCTGAGTTTTTCACAAAATTCCGGAGTTTTTCGGAAACTTTCGGATTCATCTTTTTCTTACTTTGTTAGTTATCTTAGACGTTTTCAAAGTAATTTAACCTGCCAACTAAGAGCTCTTCATTTCAAAAAGTTTTTTCATTTCATCCGCCACTTGTATAATTAAGCGTTGAATAGCGTAATAAAGTCAAATTAACTCACAAAATCTACCACGGAAAAGGGACGATAATCGAAAACACCAGCTGTCACCTCACGTCCCTGCAAATCTTTAATTTTGTCCATATACAAATCAACGCCAAACTCAAATGTGCCGTTTGTAGCGTTGTAACGATCCAATATGTACAGCTGTTCCGGATGCTCAGCCAGAGGGCCAACGAATTTATTAGTTTTCAATGCAAACATTGAGCAATTGCCACACTCAGCTTCGACTATTAAAATATTTGGTTGATCTGTAATTAAAATGAAATGTCAGTAAAGTGTTTACAGTACTTCCATACATAAATATACAAATGTCTATGTATGTGTATTTGACAGCCCACATTGATAAATGTGCAACGGGAATATATGTACGTGAGTAGGTGAATAAGTTATATGTTTTACCTATGAAAAGAAAGTCGTCGAAGTATACCGAAGTATCAGTGTCCAGCAGTAAGTCCTTGCGGTAGACAAATAGAAATTTATTGCGTAACGAACGCCATACCGATATTCTGCTGGCGTTGTAGAAACTACGCGTAAAGACTGGTATGTCCTCTTGAAATGCGACGAAAGACTACGGCAGGGTCGGCATGGTAAATTGATTCAGCATACAGCAATGAGTGTGGGAAAGTGTAAAAATGGTAATTAAAATTCATGCGTAATTAAATTAAAATGCAAAATGAGACTCTGATTTTGCTTACGACCGACCGGGCGCTCGATCAACCGCCACACACACGCACACAAACACACACACATGTACACCACGATTAATTACGCAACTCACCTCACAATGCGTTTCCCTGATGGCTATAGTCAATTTCTGTACCAAGGCATCGAGTTCCATGCCATAGCCGCGCTGGATTTCGACAAAAGCGGTGAAATTGTAAATGTCCTGCTGCAAGGATTGTGACAAATTGTCAGGCCAAATATTGACGTATTGTATGAATTCGCTATCGGCTGGTGTTTTCAATTCAAATGGAAAATCGCGATGCCACAGGATACAGGTGGCATGGGAGTCAATAAAATACTTTTGTACTGAAGATATAAGTGAGAAATAAGAGGCAGAGCGCAGTAGTACTTATCTATTAATAAAATATAAATAAAAACGAATTGATTTAAAAAATGCAAATTTACTTATGAAATTGAGTAGCGTAGTCCAGTAGTTGACTGCAGGTGACAGCAGCAACATTTTTTATTTATTTTTTCAGTTCCCTTTGACGCGCACAATATCACAATTGACCGCAGTGGACGAGTGAACTTAATGTCAGCGCGGAGATGCCGTGATGGTCTTTTTATAACCTAGGCCTACTAGTAGGCTATTTTCTTTAATTAAGCACTTAGTATGTGAAAAGTATAATAGACGTTTGTCATTGTCATTAAGAATGTGTAAATATTTAGATAGTCGCATGCATTAGGGCACACAAGGGGTGGGTTATGGGGTTCAAACCCCCCTAAAGCTAATAACCTCAAATACAAACTGTATCTTAAAGCTAAGAATCCAGCTCTCAAGGAAATTATAAGAAATATTTATTATAATTTCTGTTGCTTGAAAAAGCGCTTTGCTTTTGCTGTAAATTTTCATGAGGAAATGAATATACGAGCATTTTTTTCTTGAGAGCTGCAAACTGATTTAAGAAATTTTGGTAGAAGAAAATTTCTTTTCCATTTCTCGTCCGTCGTTTTATATGAATTTTTCGTTTTTCTTGAGAGTTCAGTTAATTTTTTCGGTATTCGAAATATTAAAAAAATTTAGCAATCGTGAAAACTCACCATCTCTATCGAAAACCAGAAACCAGAAATCGAAAAAATGAACACAAAAGTGCAAAAATTTATGGAATCAATAAATTTATTTTTACTGACTCTTTTAGAACTTTTTATTAGGTACTTTTAAAAGTTAAGCACATCTTGAGTTTATAGAACTTTTTATTAAACAAGTAGTTTTTAAGGAAAGAACACAACCGACTTCAAATTCTTCATGATCTAATCCAATCCAATCATCGGATCTCTAAACCAAATTACGGGACGACCCTTGAGGTACCATCTTTCCAATAAAAAAAGGATTATTGAAATCGGTTCACGTGGTCAAAAATTATGTATTCCGGCGTATTGATAACCTCCTCTTTTTTTGAAGTCGGTTAAAAGTGTTTGAGTTCCGTTAATCTTATGTAAATAAAGTGCAGTTTGTGGATTTTAAAACGTTTATTTATTTATTACATACTGTACATAAAACTTGCATGTATGTATTTTAAAGAGCGTATTATCTGAAGCAAATTTTCAGTATTTTCCGGTGATATATATTTAGAAATATAAAACCCCCCCCTAAAATATATTCCTGGGTGCGCCCCTGGTCGCATGTCTTCAATTGTTCAATTGTCTTGGTTAGTAAGTGGAAGCTTTGCATGGCTTTGCCAATGTTCCGGAATATACATAAGAACACCTTCAGCATGAGGGCGATAGGTTTTTTCGTTAGCGTTTAGCGTCTGATGATCAATAAGAAAATTTAACTTGCGTGTCAACCGTGCGTATGAGTAATTACATACATGTTTATACTTATCTACATAAGTCATTACAAGGTTATTTAAAGCGCACAGGACCAATGGGTATAACTTAAATAGCTTCACAAATGAGGTATGCAGTCTAAACTAAAAAAAAGATTAAAAAATTAGCGACATTTTGTAAAAACGTGAAAATTGTCTAAAAAATACTTTACTTTAAAAAAATGCGTTCTTTTTAAACAGAGTTACTGCGAACCGAAATTTTTCGCAGTAGTGTACAGTTTTTTGTCCGAAAGAAGATACGCGCGTTAGGTATACATTAAGACTTAATTATTTGTGCGACTTTGGAACATTTACGGAGTAATTTGTAATTTTTCGGAGTAATGTGAATATTTTCGGAGCAACAAAAACTCGTTGAATTTTCGGAATGATACGAAGATTTCACTATTTCCAAAAATTTTACACGATAAACATGTGGTGCAAAATTTCGAAATGATTCGGAGTTTTTCGGATTAAAAATACATTTTAGGATAGAAAAATATAAGAAATTTAATACCGCAATATTTCGCATAATAATATCGAGCCAAAAAAGCGTTAAACCTTAAACTGGACTTTAACGTTTTAAGTATATGAAGAACTGTCAGATGTTCTCATTAAGGTGTTTAAGAAACTCAAAGTTTAATTTGATAGTTGTTTGTTTGATTTTTATTATTCACATTTGGACTGTTCCCGTACTCCAGGATTTGGACAAATATAGATCGAAGTATTCGTGGTCTAGAATACGAACCGTTTAGCAAAAATGTGGCTCGATAGAACTTTTCATCCCTATTTTAACCATACCAAGATTGATTGGAACAAATAAAAACCCAAGCCAATAAAAGAGGTTAAAGTTAAACTTTTATATTTATTTTATTTATAATATCTCGGAAACTGCTTGACCGATTAAAAAAGTACTGATGCTTATTTAAAGATACTTTAAATACCTTTTATCTGCATACAGTATAATCCGTTTTAAAAAAGTTTAAAATAACGCCATTAAAAAAAAAAATATTCTTATATATTTTTTTGTTTTTAAGTATTTCCAGCTTAAAAATATAAAAAATATAAGAATTATGTACAACAAGTCAAATACCTATTAAATACCTTTAAATTTTATGTAGTTCAGAAGATATTAATATTTAAAAAATCAAAAAATTTAATTTTACCCATTGATATCTTCTTTATTATTAACTTACGCCAAATAATTTTTGTATGGTTGAAATCAGCACAAAAAGTTGTATGGAGCCACATTTTTAATTTTCGCATAGCTAAAATTTTGATATTCTACACCTAAGTGTACTGAACGTCCTCGGACTATTTCTGCTTAGATCCTGTAAAATGGGAACAGGCGAATTGTCAAAATTCATCAGTGCGGCCAAAATTTATACTAGTGCGCTCAATTTGTTTGCACTCTTCTGCGAAATTAAGAATAAGGGTTGCATTCCCATAAATACCAAATAAAAGTGGTGTTTAAGGAGAGTTAAACGAAAAATATTTGTATGGTAAACTCCAAGTTTAAGAGGAGAGTTTAGTGTTAAGCTCCAAAATGGCCCATAAACTCGAGTGTATGGCTCAACGTGAACGTAGCATTAGATATTCTAGGAGCATTTCTGAACGAAGACAGAAATTTTGAAAAATATATCGCTTCCTTTTTTTTGTTTTTTTTTTTGCTGGTTAAGGCTCGATATGTTATTAGGAACAACTAAATCTTTTCGGATTAGCCAAATTTTTAAAGACTAACGTCGCTCGTAACCAGTAGATAACTGCCACAGATACCTAGACTCTTTCACCTGAGCACGTACACTAGAAGTGTCGGTTATTTTTCGAAGAGATCGTGTGATTAGAGCACGCTAACTACCCTTCAAATCAAATTGGAGCACTAACCGTTTCCATCTCAATTTAGCAGTCATGAACCAACTAAACAGATCACCCAGCACGGCAACCGCGTATTTGTAATTGCATTTGAGAAAAAAAAACAAATAATTGATGACGTCATTTTTTAATAGGTTGTTTCATTCACACACATGGTTTCGTTCCTTTTCATTCACATGGCGGCGAAAAAATGACGTCATTGCAAAAAAAAAATACTTTTTTTCTCGCACGCCGTCCTGGGTGATTTTATTCGTTCGTTCATGTTTAGCAGTTTGAAGGCATGGGCTTCAAAACATATTCTAAGAGATCCTACCACATATTAGCCCCCCTTCAGATTTGCTGTTGTTTAATCGTACTTAGTCGAAAGAAAGAGCAAGGCTTAGTCTCAGCGATTATAGCTTGCTGACCCAAAAGTGCGCCTACGGCGCCAAAAAAGGTTTCCACGACCACCTCTTCATCTTCGGCCATGCGAATCCTTCGAAAACTATCCGCATAGGACCAAATACCCAGCTTAGTTTTGCTTGGAGTATAATAAATTGTAGGACAGACAAACAAGTATAAATTTTTTTAGATTCGTTAAGAAAATTTCAAACAAAATCAAGAATTTAAAATTTACTTCATCCGAAGGTTGTTTCTGAGCGATTCGGAGTTTTTTCAAAGTAATAAGGCAGCTTCGGCCGAAGTCAGCGAATTTCAGCTGAACCAAAAATAATTAAACTTATCTTTATTGTTTTGAAAGTATCTATTTTTTGGAACAAAAAGCAGCATTTAATGTTAATTAGAAGATTTGATATTTATGGATTATACAAGCCGTAACTATGAACTTATGAAATATCAAATAGAGAAACAAGTTACAGTTTTTATGGAATTCGTAGGTTTCTATCTTCGGAATAACTTGTACTTTTAAAATTTATTTGCAAACTTCCTTGCAGGTTTGAAAGAGGCATTTCCTTGGTAGACAGAGGTTTTTCAGAATAAAAACAATACGCAGTTTCTCTTATAAATGCAGGTCTACGGGTAACCTTGAAATGAAAGCCCTTACTTCTTTCAGTATTATTCGGTTTGTTAGGAGTTCGAAACATCAAAAGGTATCACATACGATTTTCTAAAATTTCAGATTGATTTTATCAGCCCCGTTTTCTATGAGATTTCTAATATTCAGATGATCATTGAAATCCTGATTAAAATTTATGATTACAGGTCGGAGTTAATATGATTTAGTAAATTATATATTTTTCGGAACGTTTCGGAGTTTTTGGAGTAATTCGGAGTTATTGAAAATCGCTCAAAAAATCATATCGCACATCTAGATCTTAAGTGAGCTAACTAAAAATTCAGAGAGGGAAATTTAATTGCTTGTGGATCGTACAGATTTAACGCAATTAGTACAGAACAGGTATAAAAATAGCTTTTTGGTGAATGTATATAATCATGAAGAAAAAAATATTTCCATTAATTGCATGTACATAAGTCCTATGAATTGATTTATGGAAAAAAATCGCCCATATTTTTTTTTGAGTTGATTGCACTTTAGATCTAGGTGTGCGATATATTCAAAAAAAATATTCTTTTCCAAAAGTTGCAATAATATATGTATTTAGAAAATTCAATTTGGTGTAATTTTTAGACTATCTGCTATTGAATTAAATTCCAGTACTATTTTTTTATTCTAAATCAGATTATGAAGGAAAATAAAATATAAAATTTTCAAGAATGTCATTTTCAAAAAAAATAATAAATTAAAAATCAGAAATTGTGGTTATATTGTAATGCACTCTCCTCCTCCTTTCACCTCAGCCGCAACAACTATTTCCTCCCGTCATCATTATAGTGCTCAATCATTTGCATGCCACAGTAGAAGCAACATCAGCCACAAACGAAGGCAGCACAGCAAATATAAAATCTTGCGACTACTGTACCCTGCAGCGTTGCCGCAACATTTCTACGCATCAAATGCAGCTGTAGCAAATGAGATTTGAAACAGTAACAACAACCACAAATGTAGAATAGCCAACAACAATGCAGAAACTGAAGAAGTACATAAAAAGCTTTGCAAATTTTTACATTTGAATAAACCGCAAATATTTTGTGATTTTACTACAGCAACAACAACAAAAGCAAACTCAACAGCAACAACACTGGCAATAGGAGAAGTAGCAGTGGCACTGCTTGCATTTCGTTAGTGAAACGGTGTAGAAGTTTTTACATCTTTTCATTTGCGCAGCAGTTTTTGTGTGTGTATGTATGTGTGTGAGTTTGTTGGTATGTAACTTTTCTAATTTTCCTTGACTGCTGCTTTTGCTTCGTTGTCAACATTTTGACAAATGTCATCAAATCTCAAGGCTGCTGCTGTTTCTGCTGCTGCTCTTTGTCAGCATTACCCGCAGCGTTTGCGCTTAGTGGTTTTTCTCACTTTTGCATTGTTTGCTATTATTGTTGTAGTTGCTTGCCTCTTTGTCACCATCATCATCACCACCACCAAGGTGTGTGGTTAATAGTTGACGCTTTTGCTTTGTCATATGCTTTGCACAGCAGTCAGCCATGAAATCATCATCAGCGCCGGCGCCAGCAGCACCAAGGCAGCAGCAGCATACAAAAGTCACTCATACGCCCCGCTGGCAGGCAGTTGCTTCCACTATTTCGCTTCATAGTAGGGGCGCGGGCGCCTGCCTTCAAACGCCAACGCCGCAAACTGCCTTCGCTTCCACTCGATGAATTCCAGACAAATTCTGTCATACTAAAATCACAACAACACCAAAAAGACTCCAGCAAAATAACTTATTTCTACAACAACTAAAATTTACCATTTCATTGCTGCTGCCTGCCGAAAAAGATGTCAGCGGTAAATAAGTGTAGAAATTACATTAACTCGCGACAATGACTTTCGATGCTGCGCTCGAACAAGCGGGTGGAGACTGACGGTTGCTTGCTTGCTGCATTTAATGCGCTTTAGATTTGTTGTTGCCAGCGTAACGCGACTCAACGAATTTTCACTGTCATGCTAAAATATTCGCGGCATTTTTGATGTGCATTAAGCGCAGCCGCGCTTTGCCACTACCTCAAATTGTGGGTCGCCCAAAGTGTGGAAGGCATGGTATCAAATCGAAGGAGCAGAAGCTTAGCAGCGTTTGTGTGCCGCACCTAGTGTTTGCTGGCGGCTCACCGGCAATGGTGTTGGCAGCAAACTTGATTAAATGTCAACGCATTAAAAGCAGTGCATTGAGAGTAACAACACCTACAAAAGTAAAGGAAACTATAATAATAGTTACTGCAGTGGTGACGCATCCAACGCAGCAATGCGGGAAGAAGTTTCTCATCAGAAATTGCTTCTTGCCGAAGACTTAATTTTCTTCAATATTTAGTACATATTGGGTGGCTTCTGTACTGTGGGCGAAAAGTTCATACATGTGCGCGGCTCCAAAAAAATTTTCTCATATGAAATAAATTTTACTAAACCAATTATGCGCCATTTAGGTTTAGAAAAATAACACTCTGCTCGGAATTTAAATTTTTTTTGGCAGTGGTTTGATAGTTGACTCTGCCTAGGTTAGGTTAGGTTGAAGTGGCTGCTAGGCCCAGAGGGCGCCAGCACACTTAGGCCCGATCAGGGCCCATTGTGATACCACATGGATCCAAAGAAAACCCCTATTCCTTAAACCAGTTTGTGGAGTCTGCAAACCTTAGCAACTGCCGTATTCCAAACTTAGCAGTCGCGCTTAGATCGTCTAGAAGACCTATACCTAGGAATTTCTGTCTTTTCCTGCCCAGTGCTGGGCAATCGCAGAGTAAGTGCCTTATTGATTCAGGCTCTTCTTCGTCATGGCAGCTCCTGCAGTAGTCGTTGTGACTAACCCCGAGGCGTTCTGCGTGCCTTCCTATCAAAATATGTCCTGTGAGCAGACCAATGGCCAGTGACATATCGCCTTTATTGAGAGTGAGAATTTCTCTCGATCTCCGTACATCCCATTTTGGCCATGTAAGCTTCGTTGTATTACAGTTTTCAGTGCGCTCCCATCTGGAGGCCGCTTCTTCAAGGAAGTTCTCCCTTAGTAAGAGCTTGCAGGAAGCGAGTGGCATACCCACCCTCTTCCAGGCTGGTGAAAGTGGAGAGGAAGTACCCGCCCTTGCAAGCTCGTCTGCCTTCTCATTTCCTGGTATGTCACTGTGCCCCGGTACCCATACCAGGTGCAAAGCGAACTGCTCTGCCATCACGTTAAGTGATTTGCGGCAGTTGGCAACTGTTTCCGAATTTACAGTGACAGAGTCAAGCGCCATAAGGGCCGCCTGGCTGTCTGAGTATATATATATTTCCGTAGTGGCGATAACAGCTAGTTTTAGGCTGTCAACGGCTTCTTGTATGGCTGCCAATTCGGCTTGAAAGACACTACAGTGGTCAGGTAGTCGGAATGATCTTTTTATTCCCAATTTCTCCGAGTAGACGCCTCCTCCTACCCTATTTTCTAGTTTGGAGCCGTCCGTGTAGAATCTTATGGCATCTCTAGACCCCGGAACTCCTTCGAGCCATGATTCCCTGCTAGGTAGCATTACGCTATAACCTTTAGTGAAAGTGAGCCTTGGTACACAGTAGTCCCTTGTACTCGGTAGTTGTCGGTTTCTCAGAATTGTAGTGTGACCACAGCGAGCCACTTTCCAGCTTTTAAGCCCCTGTAGTCTTAGGGCTGCAAACGCAGCGTATTGTCGTCCCATGATATCTATGGGTATGATGTTGAGGATCGTGTTCATTGCCATAGTAGGTGTTGTGCGGAGAGCACCACTAATGCAGATCAGGGCCGTTCTCTCCACTTTTTGTAATTTAATAATGTTTACTTTCTTCTCCAGCACTGGCCACCATACCACTACCCCGTACAGAAGTATGGGCCTCACCACGACGGTGTATATCCAGTGCACTAGCTTCGGGGTTAAACCCCATTTTTGGCCGATTGCTCTCCTGCAGCTGTATAGGGCAACCGTGGCCTTCCGCACCCGCTCTTCGGTGTTTTGAATCCAGCTTAATTTTCCATCTAGGACTATCCCCAGGTATTTAGCGGATTCGCTTAATTTTAGTGTGGTCTGTGCCAGCCTTGGTGTTATCAATGGGGGGATTTTGTACCTTCTTGTGAACAGTACAAGTTCTGTCTTGCTTGGGTTTACCCCTAGCCCGTTATTTTTTGTCCAACTCTCGACTTCCTTCAGTTTTACCTGCATAATGTCACATAGAGTCTGTGGAAATTTCCCACTTACTGTTAGTGCAAGATCATCCGCATACGCAATAACCTTACAGCCACCCCCCTCCATGCCACACAGCAGTGAGTTTACCGCTGCGACCCATAAAAGAGGGGATAGGACTCCCCCTTGCGGGGTGCCCCTCTCTACGAACCTGGTCAACGATACCCCCGCCAGCTCCGCCCGGACCACCCTGCATCGCAGCATTTGGTTTACGAGCGCAACTAAGCGCGAGTCAATGCCCAGGCCCGCCAGTGCTGCCGTTATCGCGCCCGGCATGATGTTGTTAAAGGCGCCCTCTATATCCAGGAAGGCTGCTAGCGTATATTCTTTGATGTCTAGTGATCTCTCTATATACGACACTATTTCATGTAGCGCCGTTTCTGTAGATCTACCTTTCGTATAAGCATGTTGTGTGGTAGAGAGTCTGTCACCAACCGACTCTCTGATACGGACCTCCACCAGTCTCTCCATAACCTTCAGTTGAAATGACGACAAGGTGATGGGCCTGAAATCCTTTGGGTTATTGTGAGACACCTTCCCTGCCTTGGGGATGAACACCACTCTTGATTCCCTCCACTTTCTAGGGATATGGTTAAGAGCTAATACTCCCCTAATTATAGCGTGTAGCCACGCTGAGCTTAGCTGAAGTGTTTGCTGCAGCTGTATGGGGGCAATGCCATCCGGACCTGCTGATTTATAGGGCTTAAATGTCCCAATAGACCAGATGACCTTTTCCCTAGTGAGGAAATCTCCAGTGACCGAAAGATCTCCAGTTAGATGTGGCTGTACCGGCATGCTATCCGTGGCACCCGGGAAGTGTGTGCAAAGAAGCAGATCCAGTGATTCCTCCTCGGTCTCTGTCCAGGAGCCGTCAGGTCTTTGCAAGCATCCTGGGGCTTTCTGGGCAGTACCTGAGAGTATCTTTCTGAGCCTTCCTGCCTCTGAGATAGACTCCACCCCATTGCAGAAGTCTTTCCATGAGGTTCTTTTCGACCTTCTTAGGAGCTTCTTGTACTCCCGTAACGTTGTCTTGTAGGTCACTACCAGACGCAGTAGCCTGATTGAAGGTTTTCCTGCAGTTCTTGCATGAAATCCTGATTTCTTCATTCCACCAGGGTGGCTTTTTCCTACCCCGGTGCTGCTTTTTGGGGCATGCAATGTCTATTGCCTTTCTGCAGGCCCCCGTAAAATGGTCGACAAGATATTCCAGCTCCTCTAGGTTTGCTGGAGTAGCCGGCTCTCTATCTTGTGGCAAAAGCCTATCCAGCTCTTTCCGATACCTATGCCAGTTGGCATTTCGCAAGTTTCTAGTTAGAGGAGCCTTGGGCGTTTCCCCTAATACCTCGAATTGGATATATCGGTGGTCGGAAAAGGAGTGCTCCTCAAGCACCTTCCACTTCCCGACCAGACATTCCGCATTCTCAGAGATAAGGGTAACGTCCAGAACTTCCCTTCGGGATTTTGTAATAAAAGTGGGATCATTCCCCCTATTCGCAATAACAAGCTTAGAACTAAGTATGAAATCAAAAAGTGACTCACCCCGTTCGTTATCATCGGAGCTGCCCCAGGTGTGATGGTGGGCATTCGCGTCACCTACCAAAATTAGCGCCTCTCTCGTGCTGGCCACTAGGTCTTTAATGCAGGTAGTTGGCACCTCCTTGTCATGCGCTAGGTACATGGATGCCATCTTAATTGGTCGTCCGTTTGCACTTAGACTGACCGCTGTTGTGTCCTCGTCGCTAAATTGTGGAAGAAAGAGACACTTTAGTGTGATACTTATCAATATGCACGTCCTTGGTTTCCCCGTTGAGGCTCCACTTACCAGTCTGTAGCCCGGCGCTTTCAGCCCACAAATGTTTTGTCCCACCACCCAAGGTTCTTGGATTAGGACGATGTCGGCTGCCCCTTTAGCTGTTAGACGGAGCAGCAGTGCAGCTGAAGCTGCTTTACAGTGGTGAAGGTTAATCTGCAGTACCTTCACCATCTTGGCCGTTATCGCCCACGTCGCCTATTAGGGTGGAGTTGACCGCGTCTTCCGACATCTCGATCAACTCCTCCTCCGTATAAAGCCGAAGCATGCGTCCGACCCCCAGCGAAGACGTCGATGAGGCATAACCCCCGGTCAGGTCGTCCATCGGATCAACCTGCTCGGATTCTTCCTCCATCTCCACGTCGCTGTTGGCCTCTTCCGGCTCTACCTCCGCGATCAGGTTCCTAATTGAGGCTTCTAAATTTAATGCTATCCCTCTGTTTTCTAGATTGGCTCCAGTTTTCGAGATATTTGAAATTTCCCTTGGTACCGCTGAAAGCACAATTGAAAACGGGCTTATATTATAAATTTTGAAATGAAAAACTGTTTAAATCTTAACGTATATTTATATAACACCGTGCGAGAGTCAATTTTTACACACGAAATAATCATTATATTTACAAAACTGCGGACCAAATATAGTAAAACTGCATTTTTAGTTTTTCTCCCTGACATCAGGATTTTCTTTAAAAGAACCTTGAAATTTCTAGAATGTGATTTAATAAAAAAATTATTCAAAAGTTTCGATGCATTGTAGAATAACAATATGGGTATCAATTAATACAAGGAAAAATTCTGTAAAATAACGGGTGATTTTTTTGAGGTTAGGATTTTCATGCATTAGTATTTGACAGATCACGTGGGATTTCAGACATGGTGTCAAAGAGAAAGATGCTCAGTATGCTTTGACATTTCATCATGAATAGACTTACTAACGAGCAACGCTTGCAAATCATTGAATTTTATTACCAAAATCAGTGTTCGGTTCGAAATGTGTTTCGCGCGTCCGATTTATGGTCTACATAATCGACCAAGTGAGCAAACAATTAATGCGATTGTGACCAAGTTTCGCACTCAGTTTACTTTATTGGACATTAAACCAACCACACGAATGCGTACAGTGCGTACAGAAGAGAATATTGCGTCTGTTTCTGAGAGTGTTGCTGAAGACCGTGAAATGTCGATTCGTCGCCGTTCGCAGCAATTGGGTTTGTGTTATTCGACCACATGGAAGATTTTACGCAAAGATCTTGGTGTAAAACCGTATAAAATACAGCTCGTGCAAGAACTGAAGCCGAACGATCTGCCACAACGTCGAAACAACATTTCCGAAGAAATTCGGGCTATTCCGGCCGAAATGCTCGAAAAAGTTGCCCAAAATTGGACTTTCCGAATGGACCACCTAAGACGCAGCCGCGGTCAACATTTAAATGAAATTATCTTCAAAAAGTAAATGTCATGGACCAATCTAACGTTTCAAATAAAGAACCGATGAGATTTTGCAAATTTTATGCGTTTTTTTTAAAAAAAAAGGTATCAAGCTCTTAAAAAATCACCCGTTAGAAAGAAAATTAATTTTTGGATGCACCAGGACGAATAAGTTTTGAAAATGTCCTTTTCACCTAGGGGGGCAGGAATTTATAAAGAGGGAAAAAATATTTTTAATTTAATTTTTTTCTTTGTGTATATAAATAGAAATTTTTGAGATTAAGAGAGTAGACGTTTTCTGGTATCATTTACAGCGATATAAATTTTTTTAAAATCGGTTTTAAATTTTTTTGTTTAAAATATTTTTTTGTTTTTTATAAAAAAAGTTATTATTTGCTTTTAAGTGTTGTTTCTCAAATTTTTATATACGTTACCAAATCTTTAAAAATCGGTTAGTAATCTATTTGTTAATTTTTTTTAGTACAAAAGGTATTTTCTTCATTTTAAATGTTTTTTCTCAAATTCTTACATACGAAGTATACAAAAATGCATATCAAAAGAAAAGCAGGGGGTCTAATCACGTTTACAACCAACTACCAACTTTTTAAAAATCAGTTCAAAATTGTTTGAAATATAAGATTTTTATTTTTTCGAAGACCGACCCGACCTTCGCCCCATTATAGCACCTGTAATATAAGTTTGCAAAAAAAGGTATACACCATTTAAATGAAAGCAAATTGCGGCCCACGACTGTAGTTTTAGTTATTTAGTTATTTACATATAATAATAAAAAAAATAAAATTACCATAGCTCCTATTTCGAGATTCGAAGGCCTATAGGTCGATTTCGGAGGCTAACTTAGAAAAACGGAGAAATTACTTTTTTACCTATGACTCAATCTCTTAAAAAAATTCGTTTGTTCCAATACACAGCGGAGTGCTGAACAGTGTAATGATTCTATTTAGTATCTTCATTTATGTATTGTAACTATCAATATCTTATAACGAGAAGTGTAAAATTTGTTTATCTAAAAGGATGAAATTCTAGGATGTGCTAGTTTGCATATTAGTCCTTGACATATCTGTATTCAAAAATTAAAATTGGAAATTTTCAAGGATATTCAAGGATAAAGTTTTAAAAGAACATTTTCAATATTTAGTAGCCCTGGTGCTCCCAAAAAATATTTTTTTTCTTGATTCTACAGAATTTTCCATTTAGCTGATACCCATATTGTTTCTCTACAATGCACCAAATCTTTTAAATAATTTTTTTTATTCAATCATATCCTAGTAATTTTAAAGTCCTTTAAAAAAAATCCTGACGTTAGAGAGAAAAATTAGAAACGCAGTTATACAATATTTGGCGTAGCTACGGGTAGTAAGCGGTTGAAATTTTAAGGTCAGATACGAGATTACCAAACGTCAATTGCTCTCACGAAGCGGTTATTCCGCTAGAGTCTGCCATGTTCTGATTTAACACACCGCACCACGAGTTGACAAGCAAAAGGTGGACTGTAAAAGCAATTACAAATTTTACCAATTTTAATAACATGCTTCTCATGTAAACAAGCTATTAGCTACTGATTCATTCAAACATTTCTCTTTTGTACCACAGTGCACCATTTGACGTGGATTGTGTACAAAAGTTTTCGTTATAAATTCAAATTAAGTTTTCTTTCACGACGATGTCTTTTCTCACCCCTCAGCTTATTCAGTTCTTTGGCAGAAGTTACCATTTCGCTATTATCGCCAGTATTAGTCTGGTGACGTTTAAATCTTTGGCAACTTAATTTACATAGCCGCAACAACAAAAAGTGCAACATAACGAAAAGCCGAATTATAAAAAACTAAAAAGAAACACGTATTCTTATGTAATTTTAAAATGTGGGGCAGCTAAAGCATAAAGTAAGATTTGGTATTCTTTTGAGTTTAACTTGATATTTATTACTTTGTAGCACTCGCTGATTTCGCGCAAAATAAAAATCGGTATACAAAGTCTTATCTGCCTTACTACTCTTTTATGAGTCTACTCAACACTCAATTATTTGCAGTGCACTCTGATGTTTTTGCGCCTTTCGAAGTGATGGCTTAAACCAAATTTATTTTGTATAGTTAATTGTACTTACGCTTTTGTGGCCTTTGCCTTCTTCGAGTGATTGAAAGAAGTACTAACCAAAGACGCTGTGATTAAATTAAAAATAAATGAGAAGTTTGATTTCATTGCAACGTTTAGTCCCAACGGCATTGATGAATTGTAGCTTTGGATTAAGAAATTGATTGCTGTCAAAGTCAAGTACTGCAAATCGTTTAGGTGAAGCAAGAAAATTAAATTACGTATAATAAAAGGCGATTTATTTCGTGGAAAATGTTCTAAAGTAAGTTCTGGGCGGTGAGATTAAACGATTTAGTGATTGCGTTTTGAATAAGAAGGCGGTCAAAAAAAGAAACCGACAAGGTGTCGCAAAATTTTTTGACATTTAATATTTTGGATTGTAGGAATATTATGTGCGAAGGCCCGAAGTTAGATTTTTTGCTTTGATTTGATACCATTTTGCTGTGGTGGCAGTACAACTTAAATATAAAAACATATAGGGAAACTAGACTGCTGAACAGTAACAGTACAAGAATCGCTAGCAAAGGTATTGGAGAAAATCACTTTGAAATGACATTCGGCCGTCGGGAATAAATTGGAAAATCTTGAGCTTTAGTGACTGTGTAGCCCATATCAATCTACGTACAAAAAAATATCTATAGCTTCTACACACAACTAACCCTCATACGATCATCAAAAATAAAAAGGTAATTACGCCTGGGCCACACTGGAGAAGTGAAACTTACGTTACATATCTATTTTGTCTCATAACCAATCTACACTGTTCGTTCTAACTAAATTTATGTTATTCTGTTTTCCTTTATCTTTATTTTTATATTTAACAATAGTTGCATCCAACAAAGTATCGATAACAAAGCCGATGACAAAGTCGCTAAAACCTTCGATAGAAAATCGATAATACTTTTGGTAGCAAAATAGATAGAATATCGATAAAAATATCGATAACCAAATAGAAAAAAAGTATCGAAAACAAAACTGATAAATAAAAGATAACAAAAATCGATAAGAAAATCGATAAAAATGTCGATATAGATAGACATAACAAAATCGATAAAAATGTCGATAACAAATTCGATAAAAATATCGCTAATAATATCGATATCAAAACCAATAACAATCGATAAAAATATCAGTAACAAAATCGTTGAAAATATCGATAACAAAATCGATTATTATATCGACCAGTTCCGAAATAAGCGATAGAAAAATTGATAACAATATCGATATAAACTTCGGTAAAAAAATCGACTAATGTATCGATAACAAAACCGATAAAAATATCGATTAAAATCCTAAAATAGTTTTCAGATTGTATTGTGTCTCTATGTACATTAGGCCGGGTCGATTTGTGGGGAGGCAAAAAAATCGCCCATTGCTCTGTGAAAATCATATTCTAGGGATCAAAATAAGAAACTTTGCCGAAGGAACCATACCTCTAAAACGAATTCTGATGTCCCCCAATTTGGGTCGAACTTTTGGGTAGGGGCAAATTTTGAAAAATCCTACTTTGTCCCATTTAGAGTGCTCCAATCGAGTCCAAATGTATGACCGACCCCCACTAACTTTGGACGGCCGATCCACCCATGCCAGTGGCACACCCCCTGGAACTCACCTGGGGGGTTCCCCATACAATCATTTAAAAAAATCACCATTTTTGGACTTTACATGAAAAAATCAGCTAAATGGCTATGTTTTTTAATATTTAATGTTTAATATTTAAATCAAGATGATCCACCGTTTAATGATCCAAAAATTCC
>NW_023458559.1:28564711-28583828 GCF_013731165.1 Rhagoletis pomonella
TTTTTTTAATAATAGTTGATATAATACAAATATCTAAAAAATGGAAATTACTTCTCATACATATATCCTTTTTCTATAATTACCTTTATTTTTATCTTTCTTCCTATATATTCATCTTTACTTTTATGGGTATGCTCATCCCCATCCTTTCTTTATATTTACATATCTTTGTTTTTACTTGCATGTTTATCATTTTCTTCATCTACGTATTTCCCTTCACCTTTGCATTTATATAAGTAACGTGTACCTTGGTCTTCATTTTTGCCTTTATCTTTACGTCCCTTTGTTTTGGTTTTTATTTTTATCTTTGGCTTTATCCTTTTCTTTATCTATGTACGTAGTCGCCTTTACCTTTTTTCTTGTATTGGTCTTTTTCTACGTGTTATTTATTAACCTTTTATTATTTTTATTAGCAAGTTTTTCTTAAATTAATACCATGTAGATACGCTCAAGAAGCACTTGTTTCAGCCCCAATCATTTCCATTGCACCATTTCCGTTTGCACTTTCCGTTGAGTTTGCTAATTTACTCCCAACCAACCAACCGCAACTAAAGAAGTTTCACTTCAAAACTACATTCTTCCAGGGTGAAATATCACCCACTAATTCTCACTACACAAAGTAACATAAATCGTAATAAATATTTGTTCATACCAAGTTTATTGTGAAAGACATTTACTATGTTTTATTTTAAAAAATATGTACATTGCGCATATCATTTGATCTTTATGAAGGTGGGTGAAATTTCACCTGAAGATCGCTCATATAACTACTAAAATTAAACTTCACACAAATAA
This sequence comes from Rhagoletis pomonella, assembly GCF_013731165.1. Taxonomy (NCBI): domain Eukaryota; kingdom Metazoa; phylum Arthropoda; class Insecta; order Diptera; family Tephritidae; genus Rhagoletis; species Rhagoletis pomonella. Next base: position 28,565,507 of record NW_023458559.1, read on the forward strand.
CAAACTACGCTTATTTTTTATGACATGTGGTCATTACTGACAAATACATTAAACGTGATATTCTTTTACTTCATAATTTGAAAAGTACTTGGCTTTACTTCTCAAAATGGATGAACTTTCATCCGAAGATCGTATGAGGGTTAAATGTTAAGATTTCATTCACCAAAGCGCATGAAATTCTGCTTCGTAATTCACTATTCATAGTTTTTTTGTTCCATATCTAAGGACTTATGATAATGGCAGCGAATTGAAGTAGATAACCAATACTATCGATATATGCATGGTTTGTTCTACATGCCTTGTCATATCGACTCTGCGCCAAAAAAGATGCAGAAACGACACTTGGAAGCAATGTTATGCTCTAATAACCAAAATATCAATATTAGGGATATGATACGATTTTGTAACATAAAAGATAGTAAATGAGTTGTTGGCATCATTATAATTATCGTAGTACTTATATTTTATGCTCATCGATACCTTTATCGGTTCATATTTGTGTTCGTTAACGTGTTTTTCATTATTTCGATTCTATTTTTGCGTAAAATTGTTTATTCATTGTTTTCCTAATCGGCGTCCAAATTTTTTCTCTATACTAAAAACCCTGAAGTGTTCTCAAGTATTTTTCTCAGGGCAAATTATGTTCTAATGTAAAAATAAAATCATAAACTTCAAATTTAGTTTTAAAACAGGTGGCAATATTTTTAAATACCTCAGAAGATTCTACTTGTTCAAGCTCACACAGCTCTGCGGTACTCGCCGTCGCCAACGCGTAAAGGCCCGTAAATCTTCCGCAAAATCTTTCTCTCAAACACTCCAAGAGCCGCCTCATCGGATGTTGTCATTGTCCATGCTTCTGCGCCATATACCAGCACGGGCATGATGAGTGACTTATAGAGCGTGGTTTTCGTACGTCGAGAGAGGACTTTACTCCTGAAATGCCTACTCAGTCCAAAGTAGCACTTGTTGGCAAGAGTGATTCTGCGTTGGATTTCAATGCTGACATTATTATCGGTGTTAATGCTGGTTCCCAAGTAAACTAAATTCTCTACTTTCTCGAAATTGTAACTGTCAACAGTGACGTGGGTGCTAAGGCGCGAATGTGGTGACTGTTTGTTTGATGACAGGAGATACTTCGTCTTGTCCTCGTTTACCACCAGACCCATTCGCTTTGCTTCCCTATCCAAATTGGAAAAGGCAGAACAGACTTCGCGGTTTTTGTTACCGATGATGTCAATGTCATCGGCATAAGCCAGCAATTGCACGCTCTTGTAGTAAATTGTTCCTGAGCGGTTCAGTTCTGCAGCTCTTATTATCTTCTCCCATATCAGATTAAAGAAGTCACATGAAAGGGAGTCGCCCTGTCTGAAACCCCGTTTTGTGGCGAACGGCTCGGAGAGGTCTTTCCCAATTCTGACGGAGCTGGTGGTATTGCTCAACGTCATTTTACACAGCCGTATAAGTTTTGAGGGGATGCCAAATTCAGACATAGCGGCGTATAGGCAACTCCTTTTAGTGCTGTCAAAGGCGACTTTAAAGTCGACAAATAGGTGGTGAGTGTCGATTCTTTTCTCGCGGGTCTTTTCCAAGATTTGGCGTATTGTGAATACCTGGTCTATGGTGGATTTTCCATGTATAAGGCCACACTGATAAGGCCCAATCAGTTCATTGACGGTGGGCTTAATTCTTTCACACAGTACGCCCGATAAGACCTTGTAACCTATGCCTAGAAGGCTGATCCCGCGGTAGTTGGCGCGAATGGCTGGGTCACCTTTCTTGTGGATTGGGCACAGCACATTTAAATTCCAGTCGTCAGGCATGCGTTCATCTGACCATATTCTGCGCAAGAGTTGATGCATGCACCTTATCAACTCCTAGCCGCCGTTCTTAAATAGCTCAGCTGGCAGGCAGTCAGCTCCAGCAGCTTTGTTGTTTTTCAGCCGCGTTATTGCTATACGTACTTCGTCATAGTCAGGCGGTGGAACGTCGACTCCGTCATCATCGACTGCGGGCTCGGGTTCTTCTTCTCCACAACTTTCCGTGCTGCTTCCATTTAGTAGGGCGGAAAAGTGTTCCCTCCATAATTTAAGTATGCTCTGGACATCAGTTACTAGGTCGCCGTTATTGTTCTTACAGGAGTACGCCCCGGTCTTTAAACCTTCCGTAAGTCGCCTAACTCTCTGGTAAAATTTTCGGGCATTCTTCCTGTTGGCCAGCATTTCAAGCTCTTCGCACTCACGTATTTCGGCCTCTCTTTTCTTATTGCGGCAAATACGTCTCGCTTCCCTCTTCAGATCCCTATAGCGGTCCCACATAGCGTGCGTTGCGCCCGATCGCAGCGTGGCCCTGTAGGCGGCATCTTTTTTCTCTGCAGCTTCCTGACACTCCTCATCGTACCAGTTGTTCTTTCGGGCTCGCTGAAATCCGACTACTTCTTCGGCGGCGGTACTTAATGAGCGGAAAATGTGGTTCCACTGCTCGCATATGTCGGTTTGTTGAAGAGCGCTCTCTGAGAGCAGGTGTGAGAGCGAGTAGCGAAAGCGCTGGCTGTCCGTTGTGATTGCAGCTTTTCGACGTTAAGCTTTCCTTGCATATTTGGGCGCACATTTTTTGCTGCACAGAGGCGGGTGCGTATCTTGGCTGCAAGAAGATAGTAGTCCGAGTCGATGTTTGGCCATCGGAGTGTGCGTCCGTCTAAAACACTGGAAGCGTGCCTTCCGTCTATCACAACATGATCGATTTGGTTTCTCGTTTTTCGATCCGGAGACAGCCACGTAGCTTGATGGATCTTTTTATGCTTGAACCTAGTACTGCATGCTACCATTTTTCGGGCCCCGGCGAAGTCGATCAGCCTCAATCCGTTGTCGGACGTTTCGTCGTGGAGGCTGAATTTTCCGACGGTGGTTCCTAAGATCCCTTCTTTGCCCACCCTGGCATTGAAGTCGCCAAGCACGATTTTGATATCATGACGGGGCAGCGCTCATATGTGCGCTCCAAGCGCTCACAGAAGAGATCCTTGGATGCCTCATCCTTCTCTTCCGTCGGGGCATGGGCGCAGATGAGCGAGAAGTTGAAGAATCTCGCTTTGACGCCTATTGTGGCTAGACGCTCGTCCACCGGGGTGAACGACAGTACTCGCCGACGGAGCCTCTCTCCCACCACAAATCCAACACCGAATTTGCGCTCCTTTACATGGCAGCTGTAGTACACGTCGCAAAGCCCTAGACATTGCTTGCCTTGCCCCGTCCAACGCATTTCTTGGATGGCGGTGATGTCAGCTTTTGTCCTTACGAGGACATCAACCAGCCGGGCAGAGGCACCTTCCCCATTAAGGGTCCGGTCATTCCAGGTGCATGCCCTCAAATCGTAGTCCTTTAAACGTTTTCCGTGGTCGTCATCATAAAGGGGGGTCTCATCCGAGGCTTTGCCTTGCTTCTTCACTGGAAGTGGTTTTTACGTGGCGGGTCCCAAGCCCAGCGCACAACCCATTGCTGGGACGGGGGTGGTTTTGCAACCAAATACACGTTTATATAGCGAGCCGCTTGCTCCAAGCAGGCACCCGCTTGCAGCCGCACCTACTGGTGAACAGACTTCAGTGAGCCCATAAACCGAATAAGTCGGAGTGGCCCCACCGAAGCTCCCTCTCTTTCTGCCGTGACCCAAGGCTCCACTCGGATTGGTTACCGCATCTCGCACATGGGTTGCTCACGTTGCCCAGAGTGCGCGAACGAGGACGCAAGAGTCGGGATTGAGTATAGCCATGCAACTGTAACTGCATACCCAGCGCAACGACTATACCCCATTGCATAGATATTCCAATTATCTAATTCGCTTAATTGAAGTACAATTTAAGTTTTCAAGCAGGTGGCAACACTCCTTCATGCTGTTTAGAACTAAAACCCTTTTCAAAAACATTTCGTTTGATACCCATATCCCAGTGATTCATTTAATGCATTTAATCTAATTTTTAATCGGATGGCAACCGTTGTAAAACACCTCAATAATATTCTAAATATTCAACCTGAAGGTTTTTTAACAATCTTTCGTTTGAAACCCATATTTTCATTGTTTAGATAGCTTGCGAATAATTAATTTAAATTTTACTTTTTAAACAGGTGGCAACACTTTTCAAATTTTTTCAAACTACAACGTTTTTAAGCCTCTTGACAGGGTGCCCAGATTGTTTACCAAATAGCGCAATTTCTGAAAAAAAATCGCCAAAAATCGCCATTTTTTTAAATAAAATTCATGAAATCGGTTTAACAAATCTTTTATTTTAAAAATGAGACCTTGTTATAATATAATAAAAAACGAATATAATACCTTCAGAGGGCAAAAATAAATAACAAAAATCACTTACATATATAATAGTGATGTACAAACAATTTTCTTTAAAAATACGCATGCTTTTTAAAAATATTTGTTTCAACACATTTTGAAATAGGACTGCGCAATTATTAAATTTATTATAACTCATATTATCGGCTGTTTTTGCTTACGCGTAAAAGCACATTAGCGTATTTAGCTCTAAATGCTACTCTAAGTGTACATTTATCCATACAAAATTTGTCACCTAAATGCAACCCCATTTCTGCATTAAGAGTCTAAATGCTAAAATCAACCCTGGGTTCTCCAAAAATGTCCACGATTCGAACATGTTCAATGAGAAAAAGTGGCAACATTGCTTTTTCACGTATACAGTTGCTAGCTGCGTTTCAGTGATCGCCGATCGAGAATTTATTTATTATTTTGGCCTAAATGACACCAGGGTACAAAATTGCATGATGATCGGTTGGGTAGTTAAAGCGTGAAAGCGTAATAAACAAACAAACTCTCTTTCGGATTTATAATATTAGTAAGGAAGTAAGGATTCAGGCCTGTGCAACGTCGACTGCGTAGTGCCCTCGGGGTAGCGTCGCGGGTTAGTATACACGAAGTTGAAGTCGAAAATACAGTGTAATTTAATTAAATTTTAATGAATTTTAAGGGATTCATTAAGAAACAGTGAACGTCGCGACGTTCCCACGAGGGTACTGCCCAATCGGTGTCGCCCAGCCCTGATCAGATTTGATTCCAATTCATGAATGTTCGGCGCTTAAACGCTCTCCACATGTTAGACCGAGTTTTCGTGCATTCATGTTCTGCTTTTTTATGCAGAAGTAAACTCGGAGTACCGCTATTTGAAAAAGACCTTTGTGGATGTTACCGGGACCAGAAATTGCTTCATAGACTTCCGAGCTGCAGTACGGAGTACTTGGGAACGGCAGTAATGCAAATCCGAAAAAGTCAGAAAAATGACTTTATCTAAAAAGTTAAAATAAGACCAAACATGCATCGGACACCCTAGTAATTACTACCAATTACATCCCAAATTTTTAAATAAAATATTATTAAATTGTATATATTTTTAAATTATTTTTTAATCATTTACTGTCAAAGCGAACTAAAGAAAATTGAAATAAGTGGTTTTTATATAAATTTATATACAAGAAAAATCGGAGAGAAGAAGTAAGATTGTACATTATATTGTTAATTACACTATGCGACAGTCAAAATCGGGATGGGATGAAACCAACGGGAAATGTTATATCGGTCAAAAACAAGTTATACGTGTCCCGGCGTTTCGCTGGGTCACGTCTAGGAATCGAGATATATATATAACTATCATATAGGGGAAATTGTCACCTTTGGTGGTCTTTTTTTTTGACATAACTCGAGAACCACTAGTCCGATTTTTCTCAAACAAATTTAAAAAAATTAAAAATTACAATTCCTTTAATCTGTTCATATAACGTTTTTCTATATAATCAACAGTTTTGCCGGTAAAAATAATGTATGAAGAAAAAAAATATTTTTTGCCTAAAATATTAAATTTATTCGTTAATTTTGAGCTCCAGGCCGGTTATTAAATAAAACATAGATTTTGGTAGTTTTATTTATTACATTTATTGCTGTCGATATTTCGCCTTCAATCTGAAGGCATCTTCAGGACTGAAAAACACCAAATGCATACATATTTACGTCAAATTACAAAAAACTTACATCAAAAACGCAACTTACATTATTGAGTTTTTCCAATCGACTAATTCTATGTGCAGAAAAATATTAACAAACAAGTTCAAAGAACACTTAAACATAAACAAGAGAATTTAGGCAAGTCGAAATGTAAACAAAAAATATACAAACAACAATAGATGTAGTACCAAAATCTATGTTTTATTTAATAACCGGCCTGGAGCTCAAAATTAACGAATAAATTATAATAAAACGGCCAAGAACAAAAAACTAATCATGAAATATTAAATTTTTTTAAAACTGTTGATTATATAGAAAAACGTTATATGAACCGATTAAAGGAATTGTAATTTTAAATTTGTTTCAGCAAAATCGGACTAGTGGTTCTCGAGTTATGTCAAAAAAAGACCACCAAAGGTGACAATTTCGCCTATATGATAGTTATGTATATATCTCGATTCCTAGACGTGACCCAGACGTGAATGTTTAGCGAACCAGCAATTTAAATGAACATAATTTTTTTATTTTCTGGATACTTATCAATATAGCTATTTATTTTTAGAAATCATCGTAAACTAATAAATTTTGAATCCTGTGTTTGATAAATGCCGTCGTCAATGGAAGCATTTATCGATATTCGTGGTGAATTTATTGCCACACATATCTATACAGTTATCGATTAATTTATCGACCCCTTTTTTATTACCAGACTACAAAGATGTAGTTTTGGGTTTAACGTGGGTACCTTCCGCAATCTAATGCAGTCCAAGCTCCACGGAGCCCCTAAAGCTCAACGGATCAATGCAATGCGAAGATCAGCGCCCCGAAATGCAAGCATCTCGGTACCATTTGGCAGTGCGGAATGGACACACTAACCACCTTGGTAAGGTTCGAGGTCTATCCAAACCTCTGCCGTGCTATGGGTCCGGCACCCGGTTGCAATGTAACTCCACATCGAGCCAACACGACTCTCCCCGCATTCGGGTTTAAACCACAGCCACCACGGTACTCCCCGTAGGGCCAAGCCGTACGAGCAGATTGGAGCAAGCTCTAAGGGCAACTGCTCCCCGTGGGTCCAGAATTAAGTCTCCGGTCATACCTCGTGGCCGAAGCCACTCCCAGTTGAGTTACCATACTACTCTGGGCTGGTAGCCCTCACCAACACCACCTATCTACCAGACTACAAAGTATCGAAAATTTCTTTACATCGAAAGTAATGTTATCAATCTTCATTTAATGAATATTTCAACGAAATTTTTTCACTCGTTTTTTAAGCAGAACAACGGTAAACTGCAGATATTTCGAAAATGTATCCATAGAAAAAAATTAACTTGATTTTCGGAATCACCGAGCAATTCTACATTGGAATTGGATATTGGCATAGAACAAAAGAAAAACTAAAATTTGTGATCCAGTATTACTAATAACAATCTTCGAAGAAAGCATCTACTTTAATCTCTTACTTATTTCATTGAAAACCGTCTCCTCCTAATGCAAAGAGCTATCAACTTACTACACTTTACGAATTTCTACAAATTAAATTCTCATACACACTCGATACACTCAAGCTAGTAAATATAACAGCCAAATTTATAAATACATACATAGAGAAACACACAAGTAGCGTTGGTATGTGTTGGCATCATACACTCCATATGCATTTGGTAGCACAATCGATGAAGCGTATAAATCAGAGCATGAGCGCAGCGAGTAAGTGGCGTGTACTCGCGTACAGGTTAAAAGAGACCAAGGGATGAAGATGAAGCGCAGAAAGGTAGGTTTCAAAAGCAGCCAATTTGAAAGTTTTAAGCAACAGCCAGCGCAGCCAGACAGATAGTAAAGCACCAAAGCAGCAGAAAAACAAAACAACGCATTTTGAGCGATAGAAAACACGAAAAAATTATGGAAACGTAACAATGATGACCCCACGGGTGAATGGATAGCAGTGTGGATATCAGTGAAAAGCGGTACAGCCGACGCGCATTACCAAATCGGTTAAATGGAAAATCGTAAGTACTACAAGCAAAACACTTGACGTTTAAGCGTTTGCGCGCAAAATTCCAACTTAATTGGCTCAATCCGATCAGATGGATAGAGAGAGAGAGAGAGGTTTAGCGGCACCAGCATGAGCCAACAGAAGCGCGTGTGTAGGAGGAAAATGTTCTGGGCGAGAGGGAGGCATATAAATGGCAGCTAATTTGCTGTTTGAACTAAAAGTCAAGAGCCGCATACACACTTTTATCAGTCATTAAGGCAACTGCAATGCTGTTGACGCTGCTGCTGCTGTTGTTGCTGCTCCTACAATTCTTTATTCTTGCTGTAATACACAACGTAATGCAATCAGTGTTGCCGCATCAAACTATTTTGTCTACCAAAATGACAACATAAAATCTACCAAAAGTCTCCCAAAAGTTCAAGACCACTTTAACTGTTTTTAACAAGGTTGAATTTCATAGAAAAATCACCACATATTTAAATACTTCTTCAAGAAGGGGAAGGTTAAAAAATGCTTTGTTTTTTTGGGTCAGAAAGAGTCGTTAATGAAGTTTTCGATCAATCGTGATGAAAATCGTATTACATTCGATCCGAAAATTCTGGTCCAAGAAATCGAACGCTTCATAAACGGTGGCAAATCAAAGATTGACTATTAGCCGAATTCAAAAAAATTCCAGAAGCTTTCTCGGAACCGCATTTAGATTCAACTGAGCGTAAATGATTTCTACCTGTAAATATGCGACATTTGAGTTTTAACTTAACAGCTTTTTCTGACATAGATAGGGGCTTCTTTATCCGTGGGATTCTGAAATGATTGTCCCCATAGTTTAAATAACGTTATAATATAAATTATTTGATTGGCAAGTTAAATTGTTTGCATAAGTATTAATTTAAAAAATGTTAGCCTCATTCGACTTAAACTTGTCGTTTCTTTGATAATAAAGTCAAGAAAAACTTCTAACAAAATCGACCAAATGGAAAACGAAAATTAAAATTTAGAAAAATATTCTAACAAATTTCGAAGAACTTTCCAAAACGGCAACACTGAATGTAATGCCAAAAGTTAAGGGGCTGCTGCCGACACGACGCCACCGGCGAGCCATGCAACTTGCGTCGAGTGGAGATATTTGTGAGTACAAAGTGATTGCGTTCACGAGTGGATTATTGAATACAGATGTTCACGCATGCACTGCAAGTAAAGGCACGCATATGCACACGCACACACCTCGCATCGCAGCTAAAGTACATAAAGCTCGCGATGGGTATTAAATACTCTGCCACTGATCTTTGGTACTTACGCCAGCGCAACGATACTACAAGGAATTTACAGTTCAATAGTTCAGCTCAGCTCAATGCAGCTCGAAAAAACAAAGGGTAAAAAGTAAAGATACGAAGAGGCGAAGCATGACATTTGGGCACTGCGCGCGTATACTCCAACTGCATACGCGCCGAAACCGAAAAAATAACAAACAACAATTATAGCAGCCACCTTCCATAGATAACTATCGCAGTGTTGAAAAGCGTTTTGGGTGTGCCAACTCGCTATTGCATATTTTTCGTTTTTACTGTATTTTTTTTTTATTATTATTTTTTTTTTTGAATTTTCGCTTCCACTAAAAATCCTGTGGTTGTATGCCGTACACACTCATTCTTGCGAATATGTTGCAGCGAAGCGAGCATGTGAAACTTCGCACTGCATTTTTTCATATGTTTGTGCTATGTTGTTGAGTATCTCCTCCTATCGAATGTGCATTCTTCCAGTTAATTTGAAATGTTGCTCGACTTTATTAATCATTAATTCAGTTAAACGTTTGCGTGTGTGCTCATGAAGTACTTGCTCTTCAATTAAGTTGCAAATTGCACGCTATATATATAAGAGAAATTCCACTACTGATATTGGTGGAGTAGTTAAAAATTTTAAAGTGGGTGAAATTCGTTTTATTTTATTTTTTTCAATTTTGTAGCAAATCCAGAATAACTTCAAAAGTAGTGTGAATAGTTTTCGATTCAAGTTTCGAATGGTTTTACCGTATTATTCCCGTGGATTTTCTCTGCTGGTCACTGAGTTACGAGCATGTGCTCATTCGCCGTGCTTTACATGTTGAAAAAAATATTAAGCGTCAAAACGGTTACGATTTTCTCTAAATAATAATAAAAATCAAAGACTTGTTAAAATGAAAATAAAAAATTATTAAAAAATTGGTGTGGAGTTCAGATTTATTTCAAAAATTTTCTACATATTTACAATGTGTGCACAAAACTTATTATATTCATAAAAAGAACAAATATTCTTCTTTGTAAGCCTATATAAAACCTTAAAATTTGGTAGAAAAATAACCGCTTGTTTAGTGCGGGAACTCATGAAAAAATGTTGTTTTTTAAGACTAAGTTGAGAGTTTGAGGGTGTTAGAAAAATTTTAAACGCAGTTTCGTGAATTACTCGACCAGCCCTACGGGCTTTTTAGGTCACTTAAAAAATTCATGATCAGTGTTACACCATGTACTTAATTAGTTATGAGCATACAGAAAAGAATTTAAACCATAATTTACATCAATGGGTAAGTGCTCATATCTTTGCCTTAAATTTTATGCTAGTTCGACTTGGTTGTCTTACCGAAAAAGTGAGCTACACTGTTTACGTAGAAAATTAGTCCTGTGTACAATTTTGCTACTTATGTTTAACAACTTTCGATTGCCAGCAAAGGAGATTTTCACATTCCAAGCAATTTCACGAAAGGCCGAACCTGCTGAAGGTAAATTATATCAAAACTGATAATTATCTTTTAGTGTGCACTGCGTAGCAAAACAATTTCAAGGAAAATTTTGGAAAACTAGGTACTTAAATCTTCAATGTCTTGGAATACTTTATTCTATTTACACTATAACAATACCAGTGCTAAGTATGTACTTGCATGAATATTTTGAACTACAACACATTTTCTTATGCAATATCTGCCTCTTAAGTATGCACTTAGTGCCAAACTACGAAAGAAAGCTGAGCTGAGCTTAGTTGAGGATGCATATTAAATGCTCTGCTACTTCACGGATTCATTGTTAAGATGATTTTACATTCGTTGTTCAACCAAAAACGCATTTGTTGCTGGTTTTGCCTATTACCAAGCAGTAGTGTTTCTCTCCGCAACTATTAGTGCTAATAGCAAAAGTTCATAAGCCGATTATAGTTTGGCTAAATAGTTTGTAGTGCAGCTTAGATGCGCCATTGGTATGGAAATGTATGTACATACTTAGGCAATGAGGCTAAGAAGGTGCATAGGCAGTGAGGTATATGCAGGCTTAAAGGTTTTCAAAAAGGCATTCAGATTTAAATTAAAAAGGTAAAAAATTCCGAAACAATAGTTATATTGGCATTTAAGGGTTGTGCATATGTAATTCAAATAAATCTTTTCATAGGAAACTTGTGTTTGGTATAATAATTTTATAACTTATCTTACATACTTTCTACAATTTATTGCAAAGCTCTTATTCATGCCTTGAAATTTCGCACAAAAATCTTTATGTTTTTCGCATTTTTCGCATATTCGCTTACATTCATTATTACTCACACAATTCATGCGTGGCCACTTCGATTGCCAGTCAACTGTTCATAATGCTGCTACTTTCCAATATATTTCGATGCGCTCGCTACTTATGCAAGCATAACATGAGTGTGCACAATTAAATTCCAATAAAAATTGTATGAAATTCTCCTTCATGTGTTGCCACTTGTAAATAATTGTTGCATATTCACCACATTCCATCGATATCAGCGACAACCATACTTACTTATATAGTTTACACCATATTGCACGCACTTATTTTTGTAAAAATCATTCTACAAACTGTTACGTAATGCAAGAATATTTATACTCCATGGCGTATACGCAATATTAGCGCCTTAGCATGGCTACACATTACGTATACATACATATTTGAATTATAAGCAAATGCAAGCGTTAGAAATTTGTTTAAATTTAATGGATGATGTTCGGTTTATACTTCCACTAGAAGTTATGATGAATATTTCTGTTGGCAATAAGGACTTGAGTATGCAAGGGTATTTGTGATGTCATTGTTTGGATTTTAAACGTTCGAGAGCAGTACCCCCGTTCTTTTCAAACCTTTTGTCTCCATAATTTAAAAGGTTTTGGTAGGCAGCTTTCCTATAAGAAATTTAGAAACTATTTTGTTTGTAATTAAAAATAAATTAATAGTAAAAAATTCTTTTTAAAATAGCTTTCTGAATAAATATGAACCAAATCGGATTCTCCAAATATCTCGACTCTTGCGCCACCTTGCGGCATATATATTTTTTTTTGTTGAGTTATTTCTATTTATGTAAATTGTATCATAAACTAAAAGAAAACCTTAAACCTTAGATGCAGGTTTTTAATATACATATCGATGATCCTGTGCAATAACGACACAATTCAAAATTCAAAAAATAAAAACTGCTGTTAAGTGGTTCTTGTCACTAAATACCTTGTCTAATTCATTTCGTTGATGTTTTTGCAAAACCTCCCATCGCCCAATTGCAAAACCGGTACTCAAATTTTACAGAAGTGCGAAAAACGGTTTATTCTTTGAAGGCATTGCTTTGATAGGCGGTATTTCTTCTTTTTCTGTTTTTTTAATAACGATTTAACGATTTTTATGCATAAATCTCGATGGCTGGAGTTCAGGGTTACCAAATCTCATTTTTGCCACAACGCCAAATTAGGCGGTTTTGCAAAAACATCGACGATTTCCGTCTAGCTCATCGCGAAGTCGTTTAAATCGTTTACCTAAAGAAACATACTTGGATGCTCGGTCTCACACCCTAGAAATGTGTGAATAGCCTAAAGACTAAACTATATAAAGGTTTACGTCAATCAAAAAAGATTTAGAGGTGGCTCAAATCGCTCAAAGCTTCCCATTTATTTTATATGGCGAAAAACCCATTTTTCGTAGAAACTGTATAGAATCCTTGAAAGACAATATTTTTCAATCGGCAAACCGTTTTTCTCTTCAGGAGACTACCAGAAAAAATAACCAATTGTTTATTTAAAAGTCTATTAATATTAAAAATTTTTATGGTTCCCCAAAACCCCTGAAAAATGCAATGGGAGACACATAAAACATCGTTAATATTAAATAAATTTTAACCAATAACCAATTGAGTAGTATTTTTTTAAGTATTCTGAAGAAAACCAAAGTTTGCCGATTGAAAGAAATTGCTTTTCAAGGATTCTATACAGTTTCCACGAAAAATAGTTTTTTAGATATATAAAATACATAGGAAAATTTAAGCGCTTTGAGCCATCTCTAAATATTTTATGATTGAGCTAAAACTTTGTATAGTTTAGTCTTTAGGAAATTCGCACATTTTTTTTCTTTATCTTTAGTAAAAATTAGTAGGGGTTACATGATCGCGAAAAGGCAAAGGGAATTATGACCACAGTAGTAAATGATCCGAACATTTTAGGAAGGAAATTGGCAATCTGGGAATCCTTTTTGCGTAGAACTAAGATAATACACAAGGTGAAAAAAGTTCCAGAAAAATACTCTTTCAACAATGATACTGGAAAAATCGTGTGCTGCGTACGAGAGTGCGTTTTATCGGATTTTTCAAATTTTCCTGGTTTAGATTTTTATAAAGCTGATTCTTTAGTAGTGAGTTTATAAGCTAATTCGATGTTTACCACCTAAATGTAAATAACGTTAAACTGGTATCTATATGGAGTGAATATCTGACGCCAAAATAAAAAGTCTTGTCCAAAAACTACTTATCTTTGGATCAACGGTTTAGGCTACAGCGACTCCAAAAATAAATTCAAATGTCGGCAGCCTGTGTGTATGAAAAAGCAGCAACGAATAAGCTCATAATAAGAAGCAAAAAAAGTTTCCTATTCATATAAAGTTGCATACTTTTAGGCAGGCATATGCTCATATAGCTCCAGGCGAAAGTTTTGCTTTCATACAAGCTTGAAGCAGAAAATGTATTACAAAATTTCCTAAAATGTTTTTTTTTTATTTGCACTCAAAAAGAGGATTTCAGATTGAATATTAAACATTTGGCATCTCCTAAAGTTATGCAATGTTAATTTAATTTCGATTGCTATTGAAGCTTTAGGATAACATAGTCATTTTGTTTTTCATATTTAATTTTAACCACGGAAGTGAACTCAAGTTTTGAACGTTTTATTCAGTAGCGGATTTAAGAGAAAAGGCCCAGTCGGCAATGTCTTCGGGGGCCCAGTTTGGTTATATATATATATCATAAACCAAAAAAGATTTTCGGTATGTTAAACAATTTTCATTGAATACAGAAAGGTTTTACGGAATCCATACTAACTGATCTAATCTTTCAATTTAAGGAAAGAGAAATTATGGAGTGTTTTCAGCTAAAGAAGTACGGCGATATTCTAAACGATCCCACATGGTTAGCGTTGTACGAACGTCTAAAACACTGGAATAATGCCTTCCGTCTATCACAAAGTGATCGATATGCTTTCCTAAATACTAGTAATTCATACCATGTTTTGGTCCCCGTCGAAGTCGATCAGCCTCAGTCCGTTATCGAACGTGGTGCCAAAGATCCCTTCCTTGCCCACTTTGGCATTGAACTCGCCAAGAACGATTTTATAACGTGTCGTGGGTAGCGCTCACATGTACACTCCAAGCGCTCATATAAGAGATCCTTGGACGCCTCGTCATTCTCTTCCATCCAGGCATGGACACATATGAGGGAGATGTTGAAGAGCATCGCTCTAATGCAGATTATGGATAGACGTTCTGTCACCGAATTTGCGCCCCTTCAGACGATAAGCCTAAAAATACATTGAATTATTGTTTTTGCTTCTTTACGTATCAAAATTTACATTAAAAAAGATACAATGCTTTTTAACGTGAACTTGATATGTAATTTTTTTTGCAGCTTAACAACTTTAGCTTTAGTAAATAAGCATATGTATGCATGTATGTTTGTCCACAAAATTTCTTTTCTATAAAAATGTTTGCTACAAACTTCGCATTTATAAGTAAGTTTTATCGTTATTGTGGCAGATTAATACACAAACAAAAAACCTTTTCTGAGCAAATTTCCTGATTTTGCACTTAGTTAGTTGCTGGTGAGAGCACTGGTGCACTTCTGTTGGGGGGGACCCATTCAGCATTGCTTCCTTTGCTGACCGTTAAATCCGCCACTGGTTTTATTAAAATTTATAGTCATGAAAGCAATGTGACCAAATATAAAATATGAAATACATATCACCATATTGTCACCTGAAGTGAAAAAAGCCATATCTAACAAAAATCGGTTTTGCATGAAACTATGTGTAGACTTGCAATACGATGAAATTCATTATAATCAATCAATAAACAAATTTTTAATTGTTTGTTAAGCAGGGATCACACAATTTGTTTATTTTGGCAGTTACAGAGTGGTGTTGTCTAGAAATTTTTATCGAGAACGAGTTCAGCTCAATAACAACTTTCCGAATAACACCACTCTGTAACTGTGAAAATGAACCCATCTCTACAAATGCGAAAATCGTGTGGTCTTAGCTTTAGTTACAGTCTTTCGCATTTCAACTGACGGTATGTGCGTTAGTGCGTATGCGTCTGAACGTTTGATGCATATATATGTATTTGTATGCCTTCATATATATATTTATAGATATGCGTTCAACCAATAAATAAATTGCATTTTAATTAAAGTTATGCCAGTTTGCATCTTTCACTCAAAATTAATAAAATCGCATAGTCATTTTATTGCAATTTAACTAATGTAAACATTTTATTTGCTTATTTTCATTGCAGGTATGTATCTACATTTGCCACGTTATTTATGCGTTTTCTCAAATAAACCTACATACATAGTTGGTACGAATATTTTATGAATGCAAGGTAGAAGCAACAAATGTTTTCTGCTATTTTCATCATGAAGATATTGACAAATTCCACACCGACTACTAATTGTATTTTTATTATTATTGTTTTTAACTGTATGTAAGTAACTTCCGCCACCACAGCAACAACACTGCCAACCTTCGCATATTTCCTCTTTCTGCTTTTCCGTCCCCAACTGTTTCTCGGCGATGAAGTTAACTTCTCACTTCACTCGAAGCCACAAAGGCACAAGGGCGCGCGCACGTCTTTTATGAGCAACGAGCAACAATAAGTAAGAGATACAAGGTAAGATGCTCTACCCAGCTCTTTAGCTGTCGCTTCGAATTACTAAAAAGACGATTTCAAATTTTATTACTACCAGTTATTGTTTATAAGGAGCGAGCAAGCGAGCATCTCACGTACTTACATAATTGTAATAGGAAATTATTGTCGTATTCTTCCTCTTCTCCGCGCTTTGTTTCGCTTAGCATTGCTATTTTTGTAGTGTAAGTGTGCCATGGCAGCACAGATTTAGCTGTTTTTACGTTTGTAATATAGACAAAAAGGTATATAAATAATGAAATATGAAGTCGGAGTCACAATCGCACTCGCAGTTAGCGCAAAACGTCAACTTCCAATTTGCTTTTGCACATTAAGCACCCCCCACTGTAGGAGGCTATATATACATTGCATGATAGATGCTTATTTATATGTATATTGAACGGTATTTCACTCCTCCCCTTTTTCCTTACTTCCTATGCACCGAGCAATGAGTTTTTAATGAAAATGCCAACATTTCATTTTAATGACACTTTCAAGTCTCTGGCGGCCACAAATGCAGACAGTCAGTCTACCTAGCAGCTATTGGCTGGCGTTGTCGTTGCTTTGCTCCTGCAGCTGCCTCAATGTCTCAGCAATTTTTTTCAAACAAATTTTGCTCATGCTATTTGCGGTGGCGTTTCGCTACTGTTTGCAGATTTTTGTAGCTGGGCTGCGCAGTGGGTATGAGTGTGCCTCTGTGTACCCTGCTGGTGTCATAAATAAATAACTTACACTTTTAATTACACACTGTAATGGTAATCAAAATGTTGGCGCCGTTTACAAACTAGCTGATAACTATGTATTTTTAGTGATATGCGCGGGAAATGTATGCAATAAAATTAACTAAGATCGAGAGGGAGGTTATACATAGCTCATTTATATTATAGAGAGGCATCCTTTAGTTATTGATGTGACTGATTTAATGGGTTTTATGGAACACAGTTCAATTAAAATACTAAAGATGAATCCCAGATATTCATACATATATACATGAAGGTATGTACATCATAAGGGTTATGCTTTGATCTGATTAAAATTTTATTGACATATTTATAAAATTATTTTAGGAGCTTTCGTTCGGTTGGTGATTAAATGTAAAATTGATTTAGGTTTAATATTCACCGACTTACCACTCTGTAGACCAGTTTTTCAGTGCTGGCTTAAACTCAGCTTAAACTAAGTTTAGTTAAACTCATTTTAAATTTAAACTTAGTTTAAACCACTGACCAATTTTTCAGTGCGAGTTTAAGGCCGCTTCATACTTTAGTTGTTTGTAGGGAACACTGTTTTTCTTTATGCAGATACAAAACTTCGTGTTTAAAATTCTGAAAGGTTATAGACTGAAATTTAAAGAATTTGCAAGTCTATTCCAACTCAAGTTGCGTCTGTTAATTTTCTTGTGCACAATTTTCATCTTTCGTATGAACATTTCGTTTATTTATGTAAGCGCCGCTATACAATTCAGTCTTTTTTCGTGTATTTCGCAAACAATTTTAATTTTTTTTCCTCCTTTTTCATCTAAATTTTGGCAGCTGACTACAAATGTACAACTTAACGGCTGATAGTTTAAACTCGGTTTAACCCAGCCAGATTGGGCGTTTGAACTTAGTTTAGACTAGATTTAAATTTTACTCGAAAACTGGACACTGAGTTTAAGCTTAGTTTAAACGACAAACATAGTTAAACTCGCACGGAAAAACTGGTCCTGTGAAGGTAAAAGTTTCTGGGCAATTCTGGGTAAGATAGTAAAAAGTCTTTCATAAGACAAATGAAAGACAGATGTCAAGAAAGACTGTTGTTATTTTAACACAAAAATCTTAGAAAAAAAGCCCTTTCATTCACCACTCGTCGTGAAAAGCTGTTTTGTGAGAAAGCACTTGAATATCATTTAGTTCGCATCGCTCCAGCAGTCCCAAAGGCCGAAATAGCAAAGTACGGGCCATTCGAGAGATCTGAGTTTCTTTAGATTTAGATTTTATTGTTTTAAAAAAAAACTATATATATCTATTTTTTAATTTCATAAAATTTTTAGAAACTTTATTATTATTATTTTTTAATTTAATTTTCTTTTAGTTGTTAGATGTTATTGTTTTCAAAAGAATATGTTTTTATTTAATTAAAATTT
>NW_023458559.1:28613828-28641483 GCF_013731165.1 Rhagoletis pomonella
CAACGACAACAAAAGCAATAAATAGCAGAAAACAAGCATGCAGCGCGCTTATGCAATTTAAAAATGTTTTTTAATTAATACGCGCGGGCAGCAGCAGCAGCAGAAAAAGCAGCAGCGCCGCTGCAAACACTAGCCGCATTGATTGAGTGTGTATAATTGCACAAAACACACAGACGAAGTATGTACTTATGTAGGTGTACGGCAGCATGCGGCGTGGTAGCTCAATACCCCAGCAAAACAATCGGTAATCGCTTTTAGTGGTAACGTGTTCTAGACGGCATTGCCATATAATGCCTTATAAACTTTTTGCTTCTTTTAGGCATTGCCGGTAACGCATAGTAGAATATTCTACAATATTTTATCATTTTCGTTGCTTTGATTCATTACGGGGAATGCAAACTAGAATGCTTCACCGTAGTCAGCTGAGTCAGCTGAAAAATTGAATGACAACCAAAAAATTCTTTTCTACCGTTACTTTCTGTAGATAATTCCATCGCATCGATACCTACTCGTATCGGTAATTTTGATTGTGAAGGTCTTCCGTATGAACTGGATTCAATTGAATTTTTTAAGTAATAAATAAATCATCCTCGTCGAATGATAAACTCCGATTAAAAAATAATAATGTTAAAGTTGACAAAATTCCCGGTCTATTAACTAAAAATTATGGGATTTTATATGGTGAATTCTTAGAAAGAAAAAATTTAAAAAATCAAACGAGAAGAGATAGTGAAGTAACTGTAACGAACTGTTAGAAGCTTTTGAGATGGATAATCAGGAAAAAATAGTCTCGGGTGGTAGAATACATTGCCATTTGTATTGACTTTAAAAATTAAATAGTTTAAATTTTTTCTTGTTTTTGACCTAAAACCAGTACGCAATGAAGTTTTAAATAGTCTTAAACCCATGTTTCTTTAGCTTTTTATTCTTTTGACTTAAGAACAGCTTAAAACAAGTAAGAAAGTCTAAGTTCGGGCGGTGCCGAACACTAAATACCCGGCGCAAGACTTTCACCTTTCCACATGGACAGGTAAGCTGGGGCGTATCAATTTTGAGTAAATTAGAGTCCTTAAATTTCGAAATTTTGAAGTTTCAAGCAGTTCTGAAATTTACCGTTATATAAAAAGCGGCCTCAATTTTAGTCCTTTTCAATAATTTTCAACGTTTTGCTTTTATGTGGCAAGCACAATAACCATACTGAGTTTGGTACAAATTGGTGGAACGGCTACCGAGATACATATATGTAATCATAAGTGGGCGGTGCCACGCCCATTTAAAAAAATTTTATCACAAGCACATTTCTTGGTTAATAATTGTTGCAAGCATAAATTTTGAATAAATTAGCTTTAATATTTACCGAAGATTTTGTATTTCTCTAAATTACCGTTATATGGGATGTGGGCGTAGTTATTGTCCGATTTTAAAAATTTTCAGCCATTTGGTATGGCGTACGAAGGCCAACAACTGTGCAAAGTTTGAAAGAAATTGGTGCAGCTGTTATCAAGATATACACATGTTACCATGAGTGGGCGTGGCTACACCCATTTTCCAAAAATTTATAATATTCTTATTTTTCGTCTGAAAATCAATGTAAATATCAATTTGGAGTGAATAATCTTCAGTAGTTACTAAAATATCGCAGTTTTCGTATTTCTGAAAATTACCGTTATATGGGAGGTAGGCGTCGTTATTGTCCGATTTTGCCCATTTTGCCCATTTTCAACACCAACCTACCTTGGATTAACGGAAACCTACATACTAAATTTCGTTGAGTTATCTCAGTTTTTGCTCGAGTTATCGTGTACACAGACGGACGGGCAGACAGACAGACGGACGGACAGACAGACATGGCTTAATCGATTTAATTAATTTAATTAATTAATTAATCCCAACGGCTTTTTACCCTCCATTCCCGCCCAACCGACACGAGGGGCGCAGTCCGCATGACGTACGGAAACTTTTTTTTTTTTTTTTTTTTTTTTTTAGTTTTTTCGTGCCGAGTAGTGGAAACAGGAGTTTGTTAAGTGTCGAGATCTAAAACTATTCAGCTACAGAATCAAATTCATCAGCTGATTGGATATGCTAAAGATAGTATTTCAATTATTGAGAGTGGAAATAATAGTTTTCTTTATAGTAAAAATCGAGTCCGATACGTCAAACGTGCTGGAATGACAGTTAAAATCTTGACATAAACCACGGAATGATTCGTTTAGTTCAAAATTAGTTTTGCATGGCTTTAAAAATAAAGGTCGAAAGTGTCTTGACACTCGAGAAGGAACATTAAAATTTACCTCAGCCAGGAGGGCCGGGCTATTAATCAAGCCTGTCATTAATTTTACGATAAATATTATACCCAGCATTTCTCTACGACTTGCGAGTGTAGGCAAATTTATGAGCTTTAGACGACTTGTGTAAGGGGGGAGATTGTAATCTGAATCCCAGTTAAAATTACGCAATGCAAAAAGCAAGAATTGTTTTTGAATTGATTCAATCCTTTCTGAATGAACTTGGTAGCGGGGATTCCAAACAATAGATCCGTATTCTAGTATAGGTCTAACTAAACTGGTAAAAAGAGCTTTTGTAACATAAGGATCTTTGAACTCTTTTGACCATCGCCTTACAAATGCAAAAACGCCTTTGGCTTTATTGACTGTAACATTAATATGATGGTTGAAATTGAGTTTGGAATCCATTGTGATACCAAGATCGACAAAATTGGGTACCTGCTCCAGATTATAATTTGATATTGAATAAACAGCTGGTTGAACAGCCCTCCGAGAGAAACACATAACTTTACATTTTTGAAGGTTTAGTGGCATATAGTTTGTATTACACCAACTAACCACGTTGTTCAGATCCGCTTGTAACAAAGACCTTTCTTCGATAGAGGACAATGTTTTAAAAAGTTTCACATCATCGGCATACATTAAAATTTTTGAATGTTTTATTATAGAAGAAATATCATTAATGAATATCAGGAACAGAATCGGACCAAGGTGGCTTCCCTGAGGAACTCCTGAAGAAACTTTAATGATGTTGGAAGAACAATTATTAACAATAACTCTTTGTGTTCTATCAGAGAGGTAAGATGAGATCCATTGAAGGAGACTGGGCTGAAAGCCGATTAGGTCGAGTTTACGGATGAGTAACGAGTGACATACTTTGTCAAAAGCTTTACTGAAATCGGTGTAAATTACGTCGGTATGAGCATTTTCTCTAAAACCGTTTGAGACATGAGTTGTAAACTCCAATAAATTAGTAATAGTAGATTTTCCTTTAGAAAACCCGTGTTGAGATTGTGTAATTGAAGAAGATATAGAATATGTCAGCTGGTTAACAATAATTGCTTCGAATAATTTGGGGATAGCGGAGAGTTTCGCTATGCCTCGATAGTTTTCTATAGACGACCTGCTGCCGTTTTTGTGAAGTGGTATTATGAAAGACTCCTTCCAGGCTGACGGAAAAACGCCATGTTTAAGTGACAAATTGAATAGAGTTGTTAAAGGCTCGCAGATGTTCTCAGCGCAGTTTTTAAGAAAACAGGTCGGAATATGATCAGGTCCAGGCCTAAATGACGCTTTTAAGGTTTTTAAAGAGTGTAAAACTTCATCGGAAGATATTACTGGAATATAAGCAGAGTTGATAGGACAAAGCTCGTACGGATAGTCTCCACTTATAGGGAAGTCTACAGAATAATTGGACCTAAAGAACCGAGCAAACATGTTGGCAATGAGTTGGCTGTCGCTAGATACAGTGTTGCGATAATGCATAGCGGACGGAAAACCATGTGCCTTACGCTTTGAATTTACGAAACCATAAAATGATTTAGGATTATTAATTAAATTCCTCTTAATTTTACATAAATATGAATTATAACATTTCTTATTTAATGCAAAGTAGCTATGCCGCAAAACTGAGTACCTTAGGTAATCACTGTGTAAGCCCGTTCTTTTATACAGTTTAAAAGAGTGCGACTTTTTATTTTTCAATTTTTTAAGCTCTTTAGTGAACCATAATTGTATTGGTTCTTCATGAACAATATTACGTATTGGCACATACTTTCGAAACAAATTGAAATTTCTCTATTCATTCTGAGCCTTTATGTATACATTTGTCTATATCTATCTCGACTCGTTTTGGCTGTTACAAACAACCGTTATGTGAACAAAATTAATATACCCTTGTGCACAAGTGCGCTCGGGTATAAAAATATTTTGAATCGATTTTTTTGTATTTTTCCACTAAGAAATGGATTTGCTGATGCAAGAAAAGCAAAAATATCTGTTAAAGGTATTTTTACACGATATGTATTTGCATGTATACATGTAACTTTTTACATATGGAAATGCCAACATATCGTGTAAAGGCAAATTAGGTTTATTTCATAACAAAGCAGATGCACGTACATACGAAAATGTTAAAATAATGCCTTCTGGAAGCGAAAGGTAAGCGATTCCCATCGCCTAATTCGATTCCATTTTAATTTCTGTAGTATTCGTGATTTTTTCCTGGGATTTGGTATTGTGCGATGTGTGTGTGTGTGAAGCTTGGTATGCCAGGCATAAATCACACATCAGTGAAAATTTCAGTACTGATTTATATTTGCGGTGTACTGAGCTGCGTGAGTGCGTTTGTGTTTGTGGCGTACGGTAGTTGCAATACAACATCCATCGATGCCAATGGCAATAACGCAACAACAAGACTGCAAGCACACAAACGAACAAATATGAGCTGGCAGTCTCATATGGATGTACGGATGTATGTTGTCGTCATCATCACATCAATAACATCAACCAAATGCTTGCCAATGATGATGACAACCACCAAAAATTTAATCAAACAGAAAATCTGAAATCTGAGCTGGAATATTGACATGAATTGAATGAATGGGCTGGGCTGGCGTGATGTGTGGTTAGAGTGAAGGAGGTAAAGTTGCTGAGGAAAGAGGAAATAGTAGCAGCAGCAGCGATGAAAACATGCCCTAAACAACAACTCCAACAAAAACAGGCAGCCTAATAACGGGGAAAATCAAGCAATTCCATATCAACTGCCTGAATGATTGGCTGCCTGGCGTGGGCTCGCGTTGAAATGAAAACGTATAGCTACTCGATGCTCAACAGACCTCCGCCCACTCTTTGTTCGTAACTACATTTGCATATATGAGTTGCTTATTAACCTTCATGTGGTCGGGAGTGAAAACTTACGTATCCGCCCTGAAGTCTACATTTGTAGCAAGCGTTAATATGTAGGGGAAAATCATCAAAAGAGATGAAAAAATACGTTTGCGTGTTAAAAATAATAATAATTTTAAACAAAAAATGAAGGCAAAAAAAATAATAATTGTATTCATTAAGCGAAATTCTAAGGAGAATATGGGCGTCGCAAACTCGCATCTTGTTTTCTAAACACAAAATTTGTATGCATAACACCTGCCTAAGCCACCTATACAAATACTGTGTTTAAAAAAAAACATGTTTCTCTTCTATTTCACACCCACATTATTATTCTACATTGCACTGAATTTTTTCAATAATTTTTTGATTCATCATATCCTTGAAATTTCAAAGTCCTCGAAAAGAAATTCTGACGTTAGAGAGAAAAACTAAAAACGAATTTTTATTATGTTTCGTGAGTATATCAAATTTTATGTGAGTAAAGTTGACTGTCGGATGCTGTTATATGGTGTCTACATTTAAAGATTACCGGCCAGGAGGTAGTCATTTTTAAAGGAAGGGTTTTGAAAGTCTCGGAAATAAGTTCTTTGCACTTCTAATAGCCAAAACTGTTTTGAATTTATTTTCAGTAAGCTACTGAAAACCACGGGCACGGTTATGGTGGAAATATTTGATTTATTAAAACTTTTCGGCGAAAGTGCTACAACTGTAGAATACCGAGCACACGAAGGTTAAGTGTGTGCATGAGCCTGTGTGCGTGTATGTCAATCTGAGCTTTGTGTATGGGCGTACGCTGTCCGCTTGCGGCTGTACTTCTTTACATAATTTATGTATATATATTTTTTCCTGTAAATACATTTATGCTTACATCATTGCCTATAGGATATGCGTTTGTGACATAATGACATTAAACGCAATTATTTACGCATGCAATTTATGAATAACAGTGTGCCGGTAAATATTTGCTGAAAAAAAGTAATGAAAGCAATAATAAAGATACGTTTTGCCAAATGGGAGAGCAGTGTGCTGAAATGGGTAAAAAATTTGCTTCTTTGTAAAAAAAGTTTTCATCTTTCACGTGACAGAGGAGAAACTTCTTCCTATTACCCAAATAGCTCACAATATTATGAGCATCTATGTTGTCTGCATAATTATAATTTTAATATTAACCTTAATCTTAATCTTGGTATTAATCTAAAGCTTAATCTTAATCATAATTTTAATATTAATCTTAATGTTAACCTTAATCCTAACGTTAATGTGAATATTATACTTAATCTTAATCTCAAACTTAATCTTGATCTTTAATCTTAATCTTGATCTCAATTTTAATCTTAATCCTGATCTTGATTTAATCTTAATCTTGATTTTAATCTTAATATGAGCCTTAATCGTCATCTTAATCTCAGACTCAATATTGATATTGAGTCTTAGTCTCAATCAGTATCGTACTCTTAAGCTTATTACTAATATTAATATTAATCGTAATCTTGATCGTAATCTTAACCTTTATCCTAATCCATTCCTTCATAGTTTTGCAAGTACACTTTTAATCTGCTTTCGAATGCTAAAGCTATTATTTATAAAAGAGTTTCTAAAGGGTGCAGATCCGATTGGCTCTCAAAGAAAAGGTCGTATAGGAAAGATACTGCGTGAAATTGTTTATTTAGAAGCACTATTATTTTCTCCAACTAGGGTTATATTGGCGCCCGCTTGCTTTAGGACTAAAATAAGAACAAAATAAGTTTGAATTTTATCCTCGAATCGAAGCGGAGAGAAAAACTCTCATTGAAAGTCTTACTAAAATTTGCTTTCTTTGAAACTATTTATTGGGATCTTCTTCCTTAAGGAAATATATTAGCAAGGGTGGTACTAACATTCCTGAAAATCCATGCAGTTAAATACTGCGTTCAAGTCACGGATTCTGGAGGCCCTGACGTCATTTTCCTGCACAATAGCCGGACTACCCGGTCAAATTCTTATAGCTAAGATTACCATGGATATTACCGTATTAACAAGTAGAAGAGATAAAAGCGCGAATAACTCTACATTTAATTTTTCGTCCAGCCCCAGGGCTTCGAAGTTTCAATACAAAAGATAGTGAGGTATCTGAGAAATAAGCCTGCGCAGGATAAATCTAGCGAATAAGTAACACCGTCAGAGGTAACTCCAACCGAAAATTTGACTACCAGGAAACATCTGAGACTTAGTTCGGACAATGATACTTTTATAGCAATGCTTTCAGGGTTCAATAATCCCTATTTATGGCAAAATCGCTCCTGATACTTGATGAGTGATAATGTCAACAACGCATGTTTAAATGGTGTACAACTACTAAAAAGAGGGCTATAAAGAGGTAATATTTTTCGATAAAAATAAAACGCAATTATTCTTTATTCTCTTCAAAAGGCTTTATCTACCTGAAATGAGCGCGCCCTTTCCCAATTTGTTAACAAGTGGTACTCCATAGCAGTGCACCTACAGTAACGGTCAAAAATAGATGGATGTTTCCAGCGGAAGGTCCAGCACGACAAAAAAAATAAAAGTTTTATATCTAACGTATTTACGGGCCGATTTGTCTGCTTTTTAAAGTATATACTGGCTATGTAAGTAGAATCATGTTTGCATAAAATGGTCTTCCTAGGTGGTGCCAAGGTCGAGATATTTCGAAAAACCGTATTTATGGTCCGATTTGGTTCGAATTTGGCGTATGTGGTTGAAACATAATAAATCATAAATTTTTAATAAATTGACCCTGAATTGGCGCTGAAGTCAAAATATAAAGTATCTTCTACATAAAATACAAGTTTTATTTGCGTTAAAAATTCATTTAAAAGCAATATTAACAAAAACATAACGATGGAAATTTATGTCACGTGACGCCACGTCACGTCACGTTTCACACTTGGCGTTGTAAATTAGAATTGAAACAATTTGCATTAATTCAAAAAACTCTAAAAACAACTAGAATTGCTCCAAATCATATCAAAATAAGTTTCATGAAAATAGCCATCCACAATTCGCAGAGTTTTGCGATTTTGTAAGAAAAGAATAAATCAACTTCCATTTTTTGTCACGTAACGAGACTCTCTTTAAATGCTTATATTTCAGGACCAAGCAGTTCGATTGATTCCATTTTTCGGTTAAATATACAGCTAATTATGTGCTATACAATGGCCCAAAAAAGTTAAAGAAAACAAATGGTATTCCTTTTTTGTATCACATTGAAATCGTACGACTGTCACGTGCGCCATCATGGGAATGCCCATATACAATGTTTTTAAGCTAACATTTTTTGATATTTTTTTATAAAAATACGGTTTATACTTTAACAAAAACTATACAAACCACACTTTCAAATTTCGTGCAGAACTTAGAAAAATTTCACAAATTTGTATCTAAGTTACCAACTTTCTAACCAGAATTTTTAGAAATTTTTTGGGTACGCAGTTAACAAGCTTATAAAATTCTAGTAAAAGAAAAGCAAGCTTTTGCGGCTAAAAAATCGCATTGATTTTTAATATTTGTTTTTTTTTGTTGACGGCGTTTTACAATTTCTTCCACATAAATATGAACTCGTTGTGGAAGAATATGCGCAAAAAAAAAAAATGGCAACGCCAGTTTTTCTAGAATTCGCTATTTATATGGAAAAATCCGCAAAAGCCGTCAGCAAAAACAAAATATTAAACTGCAAATTCTGGTTGAAAAGCTCGAAATTATATAAAAATTTGTGAAATTTTTCTAAGTTATGTATAAAGTGTGGCTTACATAGTCTATATTTAGTAGCTTTAATAACATAATAAATATGGCCGGTGAAGAGAAACAAAAAATTATGACACATTGTAACACATTTTCTCAATATTCAACAGGTAACTAAAACACTGCGCTAGCGCCTATAAACCCTATCAAATGAGACCAACAGCAACACCTTCGCCATGTGTAACGGTTCTCGGTCAGTAAGCAGCATAAAAACAATAATCAGCAGTTAGTTAAAAGCAACTGGATTCAAGGTAATCCAACAACCAACCAACGCATCTATGAAACAAAAACCCACTAGCCAAACCAACCGAGTACACCAATCTATCCATCTGCGTACGGGCAAGTTTTCAGCTAGCCAGCCAGCCAGGCAATGCGGTATTCAGTCAGTTTCGAGTAGCTGCAAAAATGATTGGTGGAAAAGTTGAAAGTTATGATGTGTCATTAATCAAAAATTGAAACGCATGCATGCGTATGATGAAGGGAAATTTATGCGTGTATACTATCTGTGCTTGCTTGCTTCACTACCTATCTGAATGCTTACCTGTATACGCATGTACGTAGGTAGGCTTGCATTGGTAAGTTGATACGTTTGCATAGGCTTGCGCTGACGCTGGCGTTGGCATTGACTGGAAATTTGAATTTTTAAAAAATTACTCATATCATTTTTCGTAGGCCTGGTGCAATTTTGGTTTGTAGCTTGATCCGCAGTATGTATGGTGTCTGTATTTAATTAGTGTGCATACTATTGTTATATTGTGCAGTATATGCTTAACGCCTAAAAATATGAAACAGTCAGAAATTTTCTATATACGTTTTCTCATTTTGCCTGCAGAGGTAGTTAGCTAGTTGAGCAAGCTAGTTGAGCAATGGATATCATCTTCTACATATAGCACAGGGAGCAAAATAGACATGTAGTCGGAATAATAACTAAACAGTCGCTAAGCTGATTTTATTAAAAATATGCGAAATTAAACAAAATCGTAAGCATTGCAATGCCAATGTCGATTTTCATCGTTAGTGGCTAGATCTTTAACAAAAGAACTGGCTTAAAAAAAATATTATTTTGAGTATTATTAATCTTTTTGTTAAAGTTTGACAAATTACCTGAACTGGAAGGAAAATCAGTATACAGATTCGTAATCTACAACCAAATCTCAAGTTCATGTGTTTCGGCGTTTTTTGTGTTATCTAAAATTTTATTTCATTATTTAAAAATTTTTGTATTCACCAAAAATATTGTACTCCAAATATTTTAGTTGCAACCCTTATTAAATTTTTTGTTGCATTTCAAGATATTTTGTGTATATAAGTTGTATTCAGTATAGTGATTGACATAAGTATAAGATCACACACATATTGATAGGTTTTCAAATAAATTGTAGTTATTTGTTTATAAAAAAAATGGTTAATTCTAAGTCAAAAACCAGATGAATCCAAATTTCAATCTTTCTCGAAATGCTTAGAAAAATTCCGTCAAGATTTCACACTTATAAAATTCAAAAAATTTAAGTAAAAAATTAACTTAGCTACAAATATAGTGAATGAAATTATGATAAGGTCACCCACATATTGGTACTTTTTGACCATTATTATTTTAAGTAAATTTGTATTATATTTTTTTTCTATAAAAATATAGTTCATTCTTTAAAAATCCGTATAAATTCAAGTTTCAAGCATTATACAAAAGTTAAAAAAAAAATAACACATTTTCAACAAAACTTCTCACTTTTTTCAGAACCTTTAGAGTTTTTTTTTGGTATTCAGTGTTATAGCCAATTCAATTCTAGAGCAAAGGAGATTAAGATTGAAGCGGCTACTCGCCTTTTTTATAGGGAAGAAAAACACTAACGAAAATCCAGCGGTATATTATAGAAATTTCAAATTTGCACTTTATTCCAAATAGGTTTTTATAAATTAAATAAAAAAATGTCAATACATTGATTTGCACTTTTTTGTACTAAAATTGAATGGGCTATAAGCTGCATACTAAAAAAAGTTTATGAAAACTCTGAAAAATAAAGCAAGTTTTTGAAAACATTATTTTTCTATTTTTTTGACCTGTCGTGCTTCGCCGCGCCTTAACAGTGGTTTTTTGTTGTTTGACACTCGTAAGTTTTCCTAAACCTCTTCAGTTTGATATCCATATTGCAATATTTAATTTATATTATCAATTAAATTAAATTAAAATTTTCAAACATGTGACAACATCCACAAAAATATTTTCGATTGTAAGCCCTCTTAAACCTCTTTCTTTTGACAGCCATATTGAAATATTTACTTTACCTTATCCATTTATTTAAACTGCAATTTTCAAACAGGTGGCAACTCTCCATTTTTTTCTATGTTTTAAGTTAGACCTCTAGCGATACACCGCTGGAAACTGCATTCAATTCCATGCTTTAGCTTTCGAGTAATGCGCGTACAAACATACAGACAGACAAAAATTCTAAAAATTGTTGATCTGGCTTCTATAATGTTATTAGATGTATAGGTATTTTATTGAATTAACTATGGTTTTATACGGTTTTATACA
Source organism: Rhagoletis pomonella (assembly GCF_013731165.1). NCBI lineage: Eukaryota > Metazoa > Arthropoda > Insecta > Diptera > Tephritidae > Rhagoletis > Rhagoletis pomonella. The sequence goes on from NW_023458559.1 coordinate 28,625,295, forward strand.
AAAAAAAATAATTAAAATTTATTTGAAAAATAAAATGAAATAAATAGTCAAAAAGTATCTGACCTTATCATAATGTCACACACTAAAATGCTTAGATAATTTTTTACTTTTTTTCAATTAAAATGGAAAATTACATTTTTTAAATTTTTTGTAATTTAAAATAGGCCCAAACGAGCCAAAAATATTACTTAGACAAAGTTTTAAAGCGACCGTAACACACTTTTAAATTTTTGCATAAAAACTAAATGCTGACTCTATTGATTTTTTTTTATTAAATTAAAAAGAAATTCAACGCTAAATTGATATATTTGCCCTATTGTGAAATTTTGTTTAAAATATATATATGGGGTGTCAATCTTACATGATATTATTGCATAAAAATTCATACGTAATTACTTTTTTGTATCTTAAAATTATAAAATATAAAACATAGAAATTGGGATCTATATAAAAAATTTGGCAGTCCTGGAATATTTCTAAAATACTATGTATGCATGAATCCCCTTTTGGGAAGAAACTAGTAAGCTTTCCACTACTTACGCACTAGTAAATTTCCCTACCGGGATAACCATATACCTGAGCATGCGTAAACGGCATATTCTACATACATACTTACATAATTTTTGCGTGCACTTTATAAAATACACAGAGGAACAATCAATTTTACTGCACTAATGAAATAACAATTTATGTGCGTTGTTCATCTTATACAACCATGAACTTTTCATGAGCTGCCCATAACCATGTCTTCTTTTATACATTTATATTTGTGCGTAAGTGTAATATTACCGAGCAGCACAGTCTCTTAGCTCAACTTACACATCAACCAGTTGGCTTTAGTCCCTGCTCACCTTTAGCTCAACACCTTTCAGTCACCTGGTGCCCTTTTTATTAACGATGAGTCGGCCAAAGCGCAACAGTGATAAATGAGGCTTCTGAAGTCACACTGTCCTCATGTTTGTACGAGTATGAATGCTTTAAGAAAGTATGCCATTTCATTAGTTTACTGTTTTGTGCATTCAGTGGTTAGCAAATATGTACATATGTATGTACTTACATTTGAATTTTTCTCTCGATTCATTCGTTTTCATGTGTGTTATGTGTGCGTGACCTACTCCCTTGCGAGTTGTTAATATATATTATAAGATACGTAATATATTTAAAGATACGTATAAGAACTAAGTTATAAGAGCAAAAAAAAACGGCTGTAATAGAAGTGAAGTAGATCTTAAGCATCGTGTAAATATGTATGTACAAATACCTAATAGAAATTGGTTAAGTCATATTATTTATTTTATTTCATGTATCAGTAGAATTTATGAGGAACTCGCAGCAAACTGTTCACTTTTGCCTTTAGAATTTTCCATATTCAATAACTGGTAGGTCAATTATAAAGAACCTTGATCTGAAACGTTGAAGCTGCTTTGATCCCAAATCGCTGGTAGAAGGAGGTAAATATCATTTATTTTATAATATTCAGTATTCATTTATCTGGAGGATAGCGGAGAAGGACTTTGAGATTCTTGGTTTCCAAAATTTTTGTGTTGGTGCTTTTAGTGCAGTAGTACTGTACAAGATTTCTCCTTGGAGGAGTCTTTGATAGGCAGGTCGCTTGTACAGGGCTAGAAGTGGTGCACCTATTTATCTAAAGGGGATCGATGCACATACATTATTCTTTCCATTGAAAGCTCTGCCTTTAATTCCTGTTTTATTGGAAGCCACATACTAAGTTAGCTTGTATCTCAAAGCAGTTTTTCCGAAATATTTACATCAGTGTTATCTCGCCTCTATATCGATGGCTGAGATAGGGCGTTTTTGAATCGGCACTTGATCTTCCACTCAGCCATCGATATGTAGTTACATATTCTCCAGAAGGTAATGCTATTAACATTTTTGTTAAAAGAGCTTAAAGTTGCTTTCAGAATACGTTTGGACTTATTCCAAAATACACATGTACACTTTTCAACCGATCGCCTTTAAAGCTTCATATATCGAAAGTGTGTGTGTACTGAAGGCCCTCTTTCTCATACACATATGCTACCTACAAACATGCGATTTGTGACCTTTGCTCGCGGGATTAATAACAATAAACATTTTCGTGGTTTAGCTCCCGTAACTTAAAATACTTAGTATGCACACGCACTCTGTCGACCACCTTTTGGCAATAAAGTTGTCGTCGGCATAATCAAATGATGTACTAAAAATAAATAACAAGAAAATAAGACTAAAAACAAAAGGAGAAAAACAATAGGGGTCTGTTATTGCCTTAACAGGAAGACAACAAATATGCCTAATCAAAACGTTCGTTGACTGCGTGTGTGTACATGAATTTTTAATAAGAATTTCTTATTTTTGTGGCTTGAATGGGTAATACATAAAATTTTATTGACCGCTGATGGGCTGCTTACGAGCAATGATGAGATGAACTGGTGTACATAAATAGTGTTGGCGGTCACAGAAAAATATCTGAGGATAACAACTTATATACATACAATACTTACAAATACAAATGTAAGTTTCTAAAGGCTCAGTTATGCATACTTGGCATGGCATGAGAGTTATCATATAAAAAATCTGTTAAATGAGCTTCTCGTGCAAGCGATTACCCAACGCACAGCATTACATATGCAGAAGTCTGTTAATTTTTTATATCTACGTCAAATGACAAGCTATGCAGTGCAGTGCAAAGTATTCATAACTGAGCCTTAAGACAAGGCAAGAAAGGAAAATGAACAAAAATTAGGCAATCGATGGTAGATAATAGATAATAAACAAAAGATAAAAGATAAGAGAAAAGACATAATAGCTCGCTTACATACAGTAGATAATAGGTATTGAAATTGATAACAGATATCAAATAATAGGTAAACGCATACAGATAATAGATAAAAAATAATAAATGGCAAGTTGTGTAGCTGGCTAGGCCTAGCCTGCAGTCTACCTTTGCGTGCGGCGGCCGGAAAGACTTAGTTTCCTTTCCGCTCTGTGAACAAGGCGTTGATAATGGTCGAAAATTGATTTTACTTTTTTGAATATAGGGATTTAATTTTTTAAAAGGTGGCAACTCTTTCCGAAACGTAAAATTTTGTTGCACATCTACAGCCCATTATCATTAATTTGGCACCTCGTTTTTTTTTAAATCGAACGAACGGCGAGGATCTGATGGTATTGATACTAAGATAATTTTAATTTAATTTTGAAACCGGTGGCAATTATTTTCGAAAAACGAAAACCGATTTGCACATCTAAAGGTTAACCCTTTCAATTTAACACCTCATTATTGAAAACCGAACGAACGGTACAGATCTGATGACCTGGACAAAAAATCCCTTCGCGAATTATATATATACATTATATATATAGATATGAAAGATAATAAACAAAATATAGTATATAATAGAAAATAGATGAGAGATGCTAGTTGACAGATGGCAGATAATGAATATAAGGTAATAGGTAACAAATAATAAAGTATAGTAGATAATAGTCTATATTGAAAAGGATTTAGACAACAAAACTCCACCCATCTAGCTATGAATTTCTACTCCTTTATTATAATGCCAAAACGCGGCTATCTGCATACGTATTGACTGGCTACTTACACAGCCAAAAAGCTTCGACACGCCAAACGTTTACCTGCGCATGCAGACAATACTTGGCGAACAACGAACTCTTAAGTAGCTGCATTGGATCTCAATTGCTTCACTTAAGTAATTCAAAAGCCACAGGATTCAAATTAAAAGCCGAGCGTTTAAGTCAGACACAGCTGCAAAGGCAGAGAAGAATAGGTAAAGCGAACCGAAAATCGTTTCCTTTTTTTTAGCAAATGGTAGACATACTCCTTATTCATACATTCATACGAGTAGGTACATACACACATACATACATAAATATTTTTCAAGCAAAATAATTTGCATTTGTTGTTTTCCCTCGTTCTCGCTGATTTTCTTCTTTGCTTAAGCAAATTTTCTTTCATCAACCTATAGTACGAGTACTTTTGTTGCTACCATCAAGGAAGTAAATTTTTGCCTCAGACAAGCAGCGTAAACTTCTCTGCAGTTTTCGTGGCAATACAGCTTTCTTTGGCTTGGAAGTTTCTTAAACGAATGCACTACTTGGCATCTTTTAAAATTTCTGTGGCATAGCTAAATGAAAGAAAGTCAATCGCTGGTGGTAAGTAAGCGACTAAAGACTGTCTGCCAGCATAAAAGTGTAGCAGTTTTCCTTTTTTTTCCTGTTAAAAGAGTTCATTGTTTTTTGGCAAGAATTGACTTAAATACTTGCTGTCTGGCTGTTGGCGGAACATTCATGGGGGTGTAGACATTTTAATTAAGCGTCGCTGATTTTTATTATGACTACTATGCGCTTAGAGAGGTTTCGAGGAAGCGGCAGAGAAGCGACAAGGAATGGAATAGCGAAAAAAAACTGTGCAGCTACGAAATATTTGGGATTTGTTTTCGGTAGACTAGTTAATTGCTGTGTTGGATAAAAAATGCAGCTTCATTATTTGAATGATTTTAATTGTTCAGTAAATATGGCTAATCAATGTTGTCTGGGCGAAATTTACTAGATTACTGCGATTGAGTAGCGCGCGAGCGCATATTGTAAGAGCAATCAATTGCAAGGACTACTTGGGTTGGACGGCGAGTCTTCAAAAAAATGATACTGAGGTTAATTATATTCTGAGTGCTTACGACAAAAGTGACATGAATAAAGAGTGCCATTTTTCTTTTATAGGAAAAGTAACTTATTTTAAGGATGGTAAATAGTCAAAAAGTTTGATTGAGCCTCATTTTGAACCAGCTGAAAAAACCAAAAACCTGGTGAAAATAAGCGTTCGAGAGTTTGGTTTTAACTTTTCTTTAATTTGTGTTGACCAGTTTCCACCAGTAGAAACTAGTTGGAAAAAAACAAAATTGTAGTGAATGTGAACTTTTGCGTTCTTTAATTTTAGAGTTGCCAAAAAAATTGGTTAAATTTTACTAGGCTCAGGGAGACTAGTCCTTAACTAGTTGTAAATTATCTAAATTTTTACGTAAATAACGCCTATCTTTTAAAGCAAACACGTATTTTTTTAATTAAATTTCGAATATAGGCGTTCCTTTTTTTACTTTTATAGCCCATTTCCCCCAAGCGCTTTACTGCAATTAAGAGCTCAGGTAGGTTACAAGAATTTTAACAATGGGAATCGGCAAGGTTTATCGGTAGGGGTAAAATTTAAGAAGCTTAGCGCTGCTGAAAATTTAAAAGGTTATAGCATAGCAACAAAAAATTTTTGATTTCATTAGAAGCATTCTGTGTTTACTTGCAATTGCAAATGGTTGCATAGATTTAGGCATATGCAGAGTAAGAGAATAATAATAACTAGAGTGCCAGCTACTGTCGAAATTCGACAGTTTTTCTAGTTTTAGAAGCCTTGGAGAGGTTTTCTAACTTAACACGTAGCAGAACTTATACGGTTCAAATTAACTAACCGGAAAATCTTCTGCTAAAACGTAACTAAATTTTTATACCCGAGCGCACTTGTGCACAAGGGTATATTAATTTTGTTCACATAACGGTTGTTTGTAACAGCCAAAACGAATCGAGATAGATATAGACAAATGTATACATAAATGATCAGGATGAAAAAATAAATCGATTAAGCCATGTCTGTCTGTCCGTCCGTCTGTCCGTCTGTCCGTCTGTCCGTGTACACGATAACTCGAGCAAAAATTGAGATATCTCAACGAAATTTGGTATGTAGGTTTCCCTTAATCCAAGGTAGGTTGGTATTGAAAATGGGCGAAATCGGACTTTAACCACGCACACTAGAGAAATACAAAATCTTCGATAAATCAGTAAATATTGAAGCTAATTTATTCAAAATTGATACTTGCAACAATTTTTTACCAAGAAATACGTTTATGGTAAAATTTTGGAAAATGGGCATGGCAGCGCCCACTTATGATCACATATATGTATATCGGTAACCGTTCCACCAATTTGTACCAAACTCGGTGTGGTTATTGTGCTTGCCACATATAAGCAAAACGTTGAAAATTATTGAAATCGGACTAAAATAACGGCCGCTTCTCATATAACGGTAAATTTCAGAAATGCTTGAAACTTCAATATTTCGAAATTGAAGGACGCTAATTTACTCAAAATTGATACACCCCGGCTTACTATCTAGCGGAAGGTTTCGGAAAGGTGAAAAAACATATTTAATACTTGCGCCGGGTATTTAATGTTCGGCTCCGCCCGAACTTAGACTTTCTTACTTGTTTTTGTCTAAGAAGGTCTTTGGAGGACTTCAGCAGGACTTGGAATTGACCCAATACATTCAAGTTTATCGATAAATTTCAATGATTTGATACATATCGATAGTTCGATGAATTTCAAGAACACAAAAATTCGATAACTCAACAAAATTCGTTAACTCGACCAATTTCGATAACTGTGAAATTCGAGGGCACGATAAATTTCGATAACTCAAAAATGTAGAAACTTTGGATACCGTTATAAATTTTTACTTTTGACTTCTCCACATTTTTCGAAAACTATCTAAACATTTTGATAACTCGTTACACTCTGTTAAGACGACTAAATTCGATAAGCAGTGACAAATCGATAACCTTGAAATTTCGATAAATCGATGTATTTTGAAAATTCCATAAACTTCGCTTCGTTGAACCAACCAACTTCAGTAGATCAATAATTATCGATAACTCTGTAAGTTGAAAGAACTCCATGCATTACGACACCTCGATAAATTTCGTTAAGTCTATAAATAATGACAATTCAATAAATATCGATAACTTAATACACATCTTTCTTCTTCTTCTTTCATTTCTCTTCTGTGCTAACTGACGCCAATTGAAAATGCCAAGTGAAGCCAAGTCCTTCTCCACCTGGTCTTTCCAACGCAGAGGAGGCCTTCCTCTTCCTCTGTTACCAGCATCGCGGCCCGCGTTGAACATTTTCAGAGCAGGAGCGTTTCTGTCCATCCGAACGACATGGCCAAGCCAGCGGTGCCGCTGAATTTTAATTCGCTGCACTATGTCTATATCGTTGTAAAGCTCATACAGCTCATCGTTAAATCGTCTGCGATATTCGCCATCACCAACGCGTAAAGGTCCGTAAATCTTTCGCAGAATCTTTCTCTCGAAAACTCCAAGAGCCGCCTCATCAGATGCTTTCATTGTCCATGCTTCCGCGCCATACACCACCACAGGCATGATGAGTGACTTATAGAGTGTGATCTTTGTACGACGAGAGAGGACTTTACTTCTCAATTGCCTACTCAGCCCAAAGTAGCACTTGTTGGCAAGAGTGATTCTCCGTTGGACATCAAGGCTGACATTATTATTGGTGTTAATGCTGGTTCCCAAATAAACGAAGTCGTCTACTTTTTCAAACTTGTAACTGTCAACAGTGACGTGGGTGCCAAGACGCGTATGCTCTGACTGTTTGTGTGCTGACAGGAGATACTTCCTTTTGTCCTCGTTCACCACCAGACCCATTCGCTTTGCTTCTCTATCCAATCCCGAGAAGGCAGAACAGACGTAGCCCTTGTTTTTACCGATAATATCGATGTCGTCGGCATACGCCAGCAATTGTACGCTCTTATAAGGTATTGTGGTTCAGTTCTGCGGCTCTTATTATCTTCTCCAACATAAGATTAAAGAAATCACACGAAAGGGGGTCCCCTTGTCTGAAACCTCGTTTGGTATCAAACGGCTCGGAGAGGTCCTTCCCTATTCTGACGGAGCTGGTGGTATTGCTCAACGTCATTTTACACAGCCGTATTAGTTTCGCGGGGATACCAAATTCAGACATCGCGGCATAAAGGCAACTTCTCTTCGTGCTGTCGAAAGCGGCTTTGAAATCGACAAATATGGTTTGTGTCGATCCTATTCTCGCGGGTCTTTTCCAAGATTTGGCGTATTGTGAATACCTGATCTATGGTGGATTTTCCAGGCCTAAAGCCACACTGATAAGGTCCAATCAGCCCGTTGACGGTGGGCTTCAGTCTTTCGCACAATACGCTCGATAAGACCTTGTAACCTATGCTTAGAAGGCTAATTCCGCGGTAGTTGGCGCGTATGGCGGGGTCGCCTTTCTTGTGGATTGGGCAGAGCACACTTAAATTCCAGTCGTCGGGCATGCGTTCATCTGACCATATTCTGCATACGAGCTGATGCATGCACCTCATCAGCTCCTCGTCGCCGTACTTGAATAGCTCGGCTGGCAGGCCGTCAGCTCCAGCAGCTTTGTTGTTTTTCAGCCGCGTAATCGCTATTCGTACCTCGCTATAGTCAGGCGGTGGGACAGCTGCTCCATCATCATCGACTGGGGACTCGGGTTCGTCTTCCTCACTACTTTCAGCGCTGCTACCATTCAGTAGGTTATAAAAGTGTTCCCTCCACAATTTAAGTATATTCTGGACATCGGTCACTAGATCGCCATTGTTGTTCTTACAGGAGTTCGCCCCGGTTTGAAACCTTCCGTAAGTCGCCTAACCCTCTGGTAGAATTTTCGGGCGTTCTTCCTGTCGGCCAACATCTCAAGCTCTTCGCACTCACGTATTTCGGCCTCTCTCTTCTTATTGCGGCAAATACGTCTCGCTTCCTTCTTCAGTTCCCTATAACGGTCCCACATGGCTCGCGTTGCGCCCGATCTCAGCGTGGCCCTGTAGGCGGCATCTTTTTTCTCTGCGGCTTCTTGACATTCCTCATCGTACCAGTTGTTCTTTCGGGCTCGCTGAAATCCAACTACTTCTTCGGCGGCGGTACTTAATGATCGGGAAATGTGGTTCCACTGCTCGCGTACGTCGGATTGTTGAAGAGTGCTCTCAGAGAGCAGGTGTGTGAGTCGAGTGGCGAATAAATTGGCCGTCTGTTGTGATTGCAGCTTTTCGACGTTAAGCTTTCCTTGCATTGTTGGGCGCACATTTTTTGCTGCACAGAGGCGGGTGCGTATCTTGGCTACAACAAGATAGTGGTCCGAGTCGATGTTTGGCCCTCGGAGTGTACGTACGTCCAAAACGCTTGAAGCATACCTTCCGCCTATCACAATATGATCGATTTGGTTTCTCGTTTTTCGATCTGGAGACAGCCATGTAGCTTGGTGGATGTTCTTATGCTGGAACCTAGTACTACATATTACCATATTTCGGGCCCCGGCGAAGTCGATCAGCTTCAGTCCGTTATCGGACGTTTCGTCGTGGAGGCTAAATTTTCCGACAGTGGTGCCAAAGATCCCTTCCTTGCCCACCTTGGCATTAAAATCGCCAAGCACGATTTTGACATCGTGTCGGGGGCAGCGCTCATAAGTACGTTCCAAGCGCTCATAGAAGAGATCCTTGGACGCCTCATCCTTCTCTTCCGTCGGGGCATGGGCGCAGATGAGCGAGATGTTGAAGAATCTAGCTTTGATGCGGATTGTGGCTAGACGTTCGTCCACCGGGGTGAACGCCAGTACTCGGCGACGGAGTCTCTCTCCTACCACGAATCCAACACCGAATTTGCGCTCCTTTACGTGGCAACTGTAGTAGACGTCGCAAGGCTTCACGCTTACTTTACCTTGCCCCGTCCATCGCATTTCTTGGATGGCGGTGATGTCAGCCTTTGTCTTCCCGAGGACATCAACCAGCCGGGCAGAGGCACCTTCCCCATTAAGGGTCCGGATATTCCAGGTGTATACCCTTAAATCATAGTCCTTTATACGTTTGCCGTGGTCGTCATCAGAAAAAGGGGGTCTCATCCGAGGCTGTTTGCTTCTTTTCATTGGGCGGGGTTTTAACGTGGCGGGACCCAAACCCAGCGCACGCGAAGTTTTACGCCTTCTCACTTTAGCTCGCTCCCAAACGGGTGTTTGGTTGCTACCCAGAGGATACGTGGATATAAATATCCGGACGTTGTGAGCTGCGATTTGAACCGTACGCACAAGAATCGCTTCTGGCCACTCCCAGGTGAATGGCAGTCAAAAGTTTTCCACTTCTGCGCACGGAACCATCCTCCACACATCTTTAACTTGACAAATTTCGTTAATCTCACACGTTTTATAGCTCGATAACCATCCGTAAATTTGGATAACTAAGTTTCTGTGTCTATAAATTTCGACAACTCAGGAAACATTGATCAGTTTGAATAATTCTATACGTTGCGATAACTAAATAAGCATGGATAAATTTCGATGATTCGACAATTTCCGTAACCTTTATGGCTGATTTTATTTCGGTTCCTATCGGAAAATTTCAACTCTGTTAACCTAATTCTTATGTATTTCTCATTGTCTCAATTTTCGCCTTTATCTCAATTTTCGTCTTTGCCTTCACTTTTGCATTTTTTTTTGTCCACATCGTTATCACTTGTTTCTTCATTTTCATATTTATCTTTATTTCAAAGTTTAATTTCAAATACGAAGTAAAACAAAATGCGAAACGACTTAAATTGAACAGGTTGCAAAAACAACCATACACAATTATGGAAATTTTTAAACCACGATTTTCAACCAATTTCGAAACTATAAAAACTCTCCTCATCTACAGAAAATTACCTTCCGGTGTTTTTGGTTTTGAGATCGGTAACTTTACCTTGGTCTTCATCTTTGTTTTTATCTTTCACATCTTTGCTTATATCCTTTTCTTTTTCTATTCACGTAGATGAGATGAGGTGAGATGACGTGATAAGATGGGACGTGATTTTATGTGATGTGATAGGATGTCATGTCATGTATTGTCATATCCTCTGATGTCATGTCATATGATGTCATACCATATGATGTCATATCATGTGATGTCAAGTCATGTGATGTCAAGTCATGTGATGTCATGCCATATAATGTGATGTCATATCATATAATGTTATGTCACGTGATATCGTGTGATGTGACATCATATTATATGATGTAATACAATGTGATGTCTCTTCATATCATGTGATAAAATGTGATGTGATGTCATGTAATGTTATCATATTCCATGTCCCGATTAGTACGTCGATAACCCTGTTGATAACTGTGTCGATAAAAATACCGATAACAATATCCATAAACATATAGAAATATACAACGATTGTAAATTCGGTTAACTCATCGATAAATATAACAATCATTAGTATAGATTATTGTACATATCGTTAACAATATAAATAACTAAATCGATAACAAAATCAATTATTTAATCGATTATTATACCATATGTCATATCATGTGATGCCACGTCATGTAATGCCATGCCATGTCATACCACGTCATATCATGTGATGTCAAGTGATGTGATGTCATCCCATATAATGTGATGTAATATCATATAATGTCATGTCACGTGATATCGTGTGATGTGATATCATATTATGTGATGTGATATCATATTGTGTGATGTAATATCATGTTATTTCTCTTCATATCATGTGATAAAATGTGATGTGATGTCATGAAATGTGATCACATTCAATGTTCCAATTAGTATATCGATAACCCTGTTGATAACTGTGTCGATAAAAATACCGATAACAATATCCAAAAACATATAGAAAAATACAACGATTGTAAAATCGATTAAGTCATCGATAAATATAACAATCATCAGAATCGATTATTGTACATATCGTTAACAATATAAATGACTAAATCGATAACAAAATCAATTATTTAATCGATTATTATACCGATAACAATATCCATTATTGTATCGATAACAATATCGATTATTATATTGATTATTAAATCGATTACAATAGCGGTTATTTAATCAATAAAAGTATCGATAACAATATCGATTATTTTGTCGATAGCCATATCGATTATTATATCGATAAAAATATCGAGTTTTATATCGATAACAATATCGTTTTTCATCCTCATCCTTTTCTTCATATTTATCTTTATTTTTGCATATTCCTCTTCACATTTACCTTAAAGTGTTTAAATTTACCTTGATCTTCGTTTTTGCCTTTATCTCTAGGCATCTTTGTTTTTGTTTTTATTCTCAAACCGCCAAACCGCTAAGAACAATTTCCGTGTGCATTATTCCCCTTGAATTTGACAATTTGCTCCCAACCAACCAACTGCCGCTAAAGAAGTTTCCCTTCATAAATTCAAGAAATTTTCATGCCCTTTCTTATGTATATGTCATTGTCTCCATTTTCATCTTTATGTTCACTTTTGCCTTTTTTTACTTTATCACTATCATTTATTTCTTCATCTTCATATTTATCTTTATTTCAAAGTTTAATTTCAAATGTGTGGTGAAACAACAGGCTAAACATGTCAAATTGAACATGTTGCAACAACATGTATACACAATTCGAAAATGTATAAACGACGGTTTTGGCCGTAATTTTCAATCAATCGTAAAACCATAAAAACTCTGCTCATCTACGGAAAAATGCCTTTCCAACGGTGTTCTTGGTTTTGAAATCGGTTCGGTAGAATCGCCAAACGAAAGGAGACAAAATTTATGTTAGCGTATTAATATATAGATAATAGATTGGCGCTTACACATATGTTAGTGTTTGGCCGAGCTTCTCCTCCGATTTGTGGCGTGCGCCTTGATGTTGCCACACCTACAGTTTTACGCCGACTCCGAACGGCGATTGTATTTTTATGAGAAGTAAGAGAAACTGCCGTATAAATGAACTTGACTTCCGATTACGCAAACTCCGCGCATGCATACAATTATATACCTACCAGCACTAGTCCCTCATAATTCCCCTACCAATGGTTTCAACTGCCATTTTTAGCATTGGCGTCTCATTGGAAAAGGAACAGTCTAATCAATACTGACCGTAACATAGTCCTAGACAAGTCCAATTTTGGAGATGTTTTTTTCATTGGAGCAAGATTGCGTTCTGCACTTCACAGATTTTTTTATACCCGAGCGCACTTGTGCACAAGGGTATTATAACTTTGTTCACATAACGGTTGTTTGTAACAGGCAAAACGAATCGAGATAGATATAGACTGTAGAAATGTATACATAAATGATCAGGATTAAAAGAGAAATCGATTAAGCGGTGACTGAATGTCCGTCCGTCCATCCGTCCGTTTGTGCACACGATAACTCGAGTAAAAATTGAGATATCTTAACGAAACTTGGTATGGCACTTCTTTCGGGCGTAGGACGGATGGTATTGAAAACGGGCAAAATCGGACAATAACCACGCCTACCTCCAATTTAACGGTAATTTTCCGAAATACGAAAACTGCGATATTTTAGTAACTACTGAAGATTATTCACTCAAAATTGACATTTACAATAAGTTTTAGACGAAAAATAAGAATATTATAAACTTTTGGAAAGTGGGCGTACCCACGCCCACTTATGATTACATGTGTATATCTTGGTAACCGCTGCACCAATTTCTTCCAAACTTGGCACAGTTGTCAACCTTGATATAACATACGAAATGGCTGAAAATCTTTAAAATCAGACAATAAGCACGCCCACATCCCATATAACGGTAATTTAGAGAAATACGAAATCATCGATAAATCATTAATTATTGAAGCTAATTTATTCAAAATTGATGCTTGCAACAATTCTTTACCCAGAAATACGTTTATGGTAAAATTTTGGAAAATGGGCGTGGCACCGCCCACTTATGATCACATATATGTATCTCGGTAACCGTTCTACCAATTTGTACCAAACTCGGTGTGGTTATTGTGCTTGGCACATAGAAGCAAACCGTTGAAAATTATTGAAATCGAACTAAAATTACGGCCGCTTTTCATATAACAGTAAATTTCAGAAATGCTTGAAACTTCAATATTTCGAAATATAAGGACGCTAATTTACTCAAAATGGATACACCCCGGTTTACCATGTAGCGGTAGCTTTCGGAAAGGTGAAAAACATATATTTAATATTTGCGCCGGGTATTTAATTTTCGGCTCCGCCCGAACTTAGACTTTCTTACTTGTTCATATTTCAGAATCACAAAAAGAAATATATCATTTTATAGCAATGTTGCCTCTGACGGCATTTGAACCTGGACCCTCCTGAAAGCTAACAAATAGTGGAAAGCATCTCTGCGCATCGAGCTACAGCCACGCACGTAAATGTGTTTTCAAATGTTCACTTTGAATCAAGGCCAGAACAAGCGATTGGGACATTTACGGGGTGGTGTTCTTTAAATTTTTTTATTGAATTGTAAGACAACACCACCCTGTCACTGCTTAACTATACTTTTTGTTTATCTCTAGACCGGTTTCTTGGGGACTGGTCGAAAACTGATATTTTCGATGTAAGCAAATGTAAAATTCTGACCAGTCAAATTTTAACCAGTGAAGTACTGGTCCTTTACGGAAAATTGGCTGCCTTATGGCTGCAGGGTACATACATATGTGTGTATGGATGAACTCATTTGTTGCGAGTGATTTCGATATTGGTAGTATGGTTTTAGGCACATGTATTACAGTAGTCTACTGATAAAAAGCCAGGTGAAAATCTCAAAAATACTTAAGTCAATTTATCTTGGGTCCGTTGATAACTGGTGAACATACATGTATGGATGATATAATACAAAGTTGCACAAAGAGAAGACGAGAGTAAGAAGAAGTGCCGAACAAATTTATTTAGCCAACAAAAATGGTATTTTATATGCATTCAACGTAAACTTAGCGACAGAAAAATTACAACCACAGACCATATTCCTCAAAGAAAAACTAAATCTAGGAATACATACAAATAGAAGTGCTCAAATTGCAAGCTCAAAAACAGTAATTGATGCGGGTTTTTCAAGATATTTTAACATCTTTGAGTCACAATTATTTACCAGCATCATACTTCAGTCATCATACCAAAAAGAACTGAAATGAATAATTCAATCCTATATCAGCAAAAATAATAAAATTGAGTGAAGTTCATGTTTAATATCTAACCGAGAAGAAACTTAACTTTTCCGTGAGTTGTAATAATAACAATCACAACAAATTAAACGGCTTTATAATCTAAGATTTTCCGGTGTAAACGGGGTGATTAAGAAATGAGCTTTGATTAAGACTATATCTATGTGTAAACATATACATGTACATATACATGTTTACACATCAAATTTCATGAGTACTTAGTACTAACGCGTTTTTTTTTTAATTATTGCTTTAGAGCAATTACATTCTTCGAGTTGTAAGCGGCTTTTTCCAATAGGCATAAACTGTAGATAAGGATTGGTGGAAATGAACTATAAGAGTGAGTGCTTTCTTTTTTTCATAAGCTTTGGAAAAATTGCTTAAAAATATTCGGGCATACACACATACATATGTATGTATGTATATTCATACATATACATATTCATAGTGCGTGTGTACCAAATTATCACACTCAGCTTTGCATTCAGTTGCCCAACAAAATAAATTAGTTTCAGCTACCATAGCGTGCTGTCATAATTATGTTAATAATCCTTGCAATTTGTGTACAGCTGGAATGCAGCGATGCATAGAGCGATAATTGCAATCACTATTGTGACAAAAACAATAATATCAAAATCCAAAACAGTAGCAACAGCAACTATGAGCTGAGCGTTGTCAGCAAACAGACCCATGCAGAGAAACGTGGTTAAGTCCCTGTAGGAAAAAATTTGGCACAGGAATTCTTATAATATAGGATTAATTGTTAAAAAAACTCGAGCTAATCCGATTTTATTTGGTGGTAACTGGTTAGTAATCACTTTGTAAGCAAGTTTGTAAGTTTCGTCTGTGTGTAATCAAATTTTGGAATAAATTTTTAAAAAACTTCCTTCAGTATGAAAGTTGTCGAGATATTTGAAAAGCCCTTATTTATGGTCCGATATGACTTATATGTTGAACGAATAACACCTACATAAAAAGGAATAGCTTCACAAAAATTTTGCCTAGTAGGAGGCGCGGGAGTGGAGATATTTGGAAGATCGCTATTAGATTAATATTGGGAACATGTATTACCTTAAAGAAAGGACATAACTCCACATCCACATTTCTTTTTTAAGTCACTAAAAAGGGCTTATCTTAAATTTTTTTTTTTCAATTCCTGCAAACTACCTTGAAAGTTCTTTATTATTTTTATTGAGCTTTGTACCACGATTATTTATTAGGAAAAATTGAAAAAGCAACAAAGTTTAAGCGGTAGAAGTTATAGCACTACTTCGGAGATCACCACATCTCCTCATCAGACTTCTTTTTTCTAGACTTCAGCAGGGATCGAACCTGCGAATTCGATGTTCAA
>NW_023458559.1:28641493-28664332 GCF_013731165.1 Rhagoletis pomonella
GGCAGGCTCTTCCTAAACTATGTATTTGTCAATGTTATTGTGGCTTGCTAACATTTTTTATTTTTAATATTTTTATTGAGCTTTGTACCACGATTGTTCATTAGCGAAAAACTAATTGTAAGATAAAAGCGAAAAACTAATTGTAAGATGTGCTTGCACGGAGGTCTTAGCGTTATGCTGTTCGCATTTCAATAAAAAGCAAAAAAAAATAGAGAATTATATAAATTAAAAAAACATATATATTTTTCTTTTTAAAACAATATAAAGTAATACGTAAAAAACATTTAATTGAAACAAAAATAAAAATAAAATGAGAATAAATCAATATATTTCTTAAAACTAAATGAAAATAAAATATATTTTTTTCTTTGCAAAATAATATAACTACATATTAAATTAGAAAAAGAAAAAATTAAATTTAAAGAGAAGAAAACAGTACCTAAGAACTAAATAAAAAAAAAATTTTTTTTTTTTTAAACAAAATCTAAAAATTAAAGAAAATTGTATTTAAAAAATACAAAAAAGTAAACTAAACATACCTAAAAATTAAATAAATAAGAAAAAATATAATTGTTTCTTTTTAACAATAAAATCTAAGAGTTAAAAGAATACTAAACTAGAAAACCTTAGTTTGAACAAAAAAAATTAAATGAAATTAAAAAAAAAATATTAAACTTTTTGATATAATGTGGTTGAGTGTAAGAAATATTTTTACAGAACAGCGATAATACACTTAACAAACAAGTAATTTTTAGCAAAAAAAACGACTTCAGTTCTCGTATAAAAATATATATATATATTTCATGATCCAATGATCGGATCTAGATTAGTATAGGACCACCTCTGAGACACTACCTTTCAGATGCAAAAAGAATTATCGAAATCGGTTGACGTGGTCCATAGTTATGCGGTAACATACATAAAAAAAGGATTCCGACAAACTGATAAGCTCCGCGTTTTTTGGAAGTCGGTTAAAAAGAAGACACAGACGATATCGCGGCTGCTTACCTATTATGCTTGCAACAGGCAATCAGTATGACGAGCGTACCACACAAGGATGATGTCAAAGTAACTAGCTCCTAAGTTTTGTGTGACCAGATAAATGTATCCTGATTATAGTTAATAAGTGCTTTAATAAATTATGTAAGTTTCGAATTGTCAAACACTGTGATTTTTACTATTATTTGTAAAATGTTAACATCGCATGAGCATAATTTTAATGTTTTCTATATTCTTCTTGTTTCTTTTGTTGACATTTTTAATAAAGAAATTGCTTCTGAAGAAGCTAAGAAAGTTAGCCGAACGTCGGGGTGTAATGTGAAAAATATTTTCTTGCACTCAACCACATTAGGTCAATTAGCCTAGAATCTAAAAAGTTTAATTAACCGGAATTGATCATCAAATCACAATCCAAATATAAAAAAAATATTCTTTTAAAACAATAACATCTTAAAAAAAATTTAACTAAGAAAGAAAAACAATTAAACTAAAAAAAAATACGAATGAATGAAATTAAAAAATTTACAAACAATGAAATCTAAAAACTAAACTAAACAAAGAAACAAAACAAATTAAAAAAAAAAAAACTAAATAAAAAATAAGTTCCTAAAAAATAAATGAAATTTTAGAAAATATATACATACTTCATTTTAAAGCCACAACATGTAAAACTTAAAAAAAATAGATAAGAAAAAAAAACATACAACAATTTTCTAAAAATTTGTGGAAAATAATTTCTTAAAAATTAAATTCTTTTTAAAACGATGAAATTTAAAAAATGAAAAGAAAAATGATTTAAAAAAAATCCGCGGCCCGAGGACTCGAGCTCGGATCTAATAGCGCCCGCGAGCCAGTTAGAAACTAGTTGCAGACTAAATGAAAATGTTATCATATTTTTGAATAATGAATATGTATAACTCTTATTTCTTAATGCTGAAAATATAATAGTTGGTAACTAGTTTGAGAAATGGTTAAAAAAAAGTTATTCAAGTGGTTCTTTCTTAATGAAACTTCTTCAAATTTTAATAGATTACAAATGTCATTTTGCAAAAAGAATTAGTTCGCCGGAAGTTTCCTTTCCTGTAGGGTTGACACAAAATGTAATCCGCGCTTATTTCTGTAGTTTACATTACATCCAATATTTGACAGTGAGTGAAGCGGACAGCCAGTGGACGAGCGGTGAACAATTTTGCGCAACGAAAATTCGAAATCGAAAACTTGGTGTGACAGTTATGTGAAACGCGTCCGTCGAGGTGAAGAGCAGTGAATGTTGCTGACCTTGCGGGTTATGAATTTCAGATGTATGTATGTATGCATACGCGTGAAGTTTTTTATTTATGGCTACGAATGATATGGGCGTCAAATGGCAAACAAGCAGAAATCTGCCATACATTTACACAAACACTTATTTGGTACATACAAACAATATGCAGCAGAGTCAATACAGAGGCGGCCACTACTTTAAATTCGTCCATATCCTTTAACATCACATTTCTGTAAAGCGTAAATATGTTTATATAAATCCTTGGATATTTATGTACGTACATATGTCTGCATTCGGGTAAAACTAGAAATCTGACGAGATATGCTTGTCAAAATAATTCATAAGCAATTGCTCACACGCTTTCCATGGAGGTACATTAGGGTGGTCCAAAACAGTAAAGTCGGAATTGTGATGCTCTCACCCCCTAAGATTGTTCCATATCGGAAAAAATTATAACCATTTTTTTTTACTTTGAAATAAAAAAATAGTTAGAGGGCGCTCAAAGCGCTCAAGGTTTTCCATATATTTTTATATGGAAAAAATCTAATTTTTCGTAGAAATGGTATAGAATTCTTGAAAAGCAATATTTTTCGATCGGTTCTCTTCAGAATACTGTCAATAATAATACCCAATTGTTTATTTAACCATTTTTTAATACTAACTAAGCTATTGGCCGCCCGTTGCATTTTTCGGGGTTTTTAGCGGACTTATAAATTATAGTTGCGATCAAAAAATGGTTAAATAAACAATTGGGTATTATTATTGGGAATATCCTGCAGATAAACTGAGTTTTCCGGTGGAAAATATTGATTTTTAACTATTCTATACCATTTCTACGAAAGGTTGTTTTTTTCCATATAAAATACATGCAAAACTTTGGGCGCTTTGAGCGACCTCTAAATATTTTTTAATTTTAAAATAAACAAAATAAAGGTATCTTTTTTTGGTATAGAAAAATCCTAGATTGAGAGAGCATAAAAATTCCGACTTTACTTTTTCACATTCATTTTTGGACCACCCTAATGTACATACATACATATGTATGTGATAATGTGAGTGGCAGGAAGTGTGTATGTTTGTATTGAGCCACCTTTCACTCCTCAGCTTTTACTTTTGGTATATGCCAGTGATGCCAACCGGGGGATAATTCCGCAATTTTGGTGTAATTTGAATTTTAGAGGAATTCAGTAAGCCACCGATTTTTATTAGAACATTCCTCTTGAGAACAAAATTACACCTCGCAATGACAATTTCTCATTAGGATGTTACGGATTTAAACATATCGAAATAGCCTAATGTAAACGTGTGAATATTAGAGAAATTGTAACCGTGCATAGCGACATTTTTAACATGATGTTTATATTTCTGTCGCTATCATTTCTCACTTCATTTTCGGCGCCAAGAAAACGTCTGACAAAGTTTTGAGCAGTCTAATAAAAGTAAATTTTTATCAATATACTAGCAGACCCGGCGAACTTCGTCCCGCCCTAAATTAGATTTTTAATTTAAACATTTTGGTACAACAGTTTCTCCAACAATCCACATTTACGATTTGTACTGCACATTCATCGGCTAAGACTATCGCTTGGTGGTCGTTTGCCGCCTTAAATAACCGAACGAAAGTGTTATGTCCATGAGAAGTTCCCTGGTGGCCACAATGAGCCGGATCTATAGTGAATGTGCCCTAGAAACTTTATCTTATAGTTGGTGGCAATTTCAATATCAATACGTATCCTTGTTCAACAGAAATATAATATACATACATAAACTGAGATGAAATACCTTAAAATCCAGTTTCGCGAAAGTAATTTAAGTGAAAAATTATGTTTTTCTGTCATGTATTAAATTCAATTAAAAAAATAAATTTTCATTAAATTGCTTTCATGAAACTGGCTTTTAAGGTATTTCGACAGGTGGTGACTTGAGATTTACCACTGCACAACTCAACCCTGGTTTCTTCGAATGAGGCTCTAATGCATAATAATATTGGCAAATCACATCCATTGGGTCAATCGTAACACAGGAGAGTTCGATATACTCAATAGTGCAACGGGTCGATTTAGTCTGACATTTACGGCACCTTTTCTAACTTTTTAGATTTTTAGTAATAACTCGACCTCAGCACCACCTACCAGCTCTTTTTTGCAATTGGACTGCCTTTACCGTTTCTAATACATGTTTTGAATATTCGCCAAACCGGATCATAAAAAATTTTTAGTACTAACTCAACTCCAGCGCCAACTGGCGGATTACTTTTCCACGCCCCCTTTTTAAAGAGCCGATTTTTCTCAATGAGCATGTGATTAATTTCATATATCTCCACACGAAGTGTTCCAGTACTGTACCACGAACACTTCCAGAGATATGCAGTATGAAATTCTGCTTGTATGGTAGGTGCCACGACCCCTTTTCCAATAGCTCCATATTTTCTACATGACTATGCGATTAATTTCATATATCACCACACCAAGTTCCAGTACTCTACTAAGAGTAATTATAGAGATATTCAATAAGAAAAATTCGACTTGTATGGGAGGTGCCATGCCCATATAAAGTTCCAGTACTCTACCATGAACATTTCCAGAGTTACTTATTATGAAAAATTCGGTTTGTATGGGAGGTGCCACGCCCCCTTTTCAAATAGTCCGAATTTTTCTC
Source organism: Rhagoletis pomonella (assembly GCF_013731165.1). Lineage (NCBI taxonomy): Eukaryota > Metazoa > Arthropoda > Insecta > Diptera > Tephritidae > Rhagoletis > Rhagoletis pomonella. Next base: position 28,646,415 of record NW_023458559.1, read on the forward strand.
CATGAGTATGCGATTGATTTCATATATCTCCATAACATGTTCTAGTACTCTACCATGAACACTTTTAGAGATATGCAGTATGAAAAATTCGGTTGTATGGGACGTGCCACGCCTCCTTTTCCAATAACCACAATTTTTTTTCCATGAGCATGCGATTGGTTTCATATATCCCCATACCATGTTCGAGTACTCTACCATCAACACTTCCAGAGATATGCAGTATGAAAAATTCGGTTTGTATGGAAGGTGCCACGCCCCCTATTCCAATAACTACAATTTTTCTCCATGAGTATGCGATTGGTTTGATATATCTCCATACCAAGTTAGAGTACTCTACCATGAACACTTCCAGAGATATGCAGTATGAAAAATTCGGTTTCTATGGGAGGTGCCACGCCCCCTTTTCCAATAACCACAATTTTTCTCCATGAGTATGCCATTGGTTTGATATATCTGCATACCAAGTTAGAGTACTCTACCATGAACACTTCCAGAGATATGCGGTATGAAAAATTCGGTTTGTATGGGAGGTGCCACGCCCCCTTTTCCAATAACCACAATTGTTCTCCATGAGTATGCGATTGGTTTGATATATCCCCATGCCAAGTTAGAGTACTCTACCATGAACACTTCCAGAGATATGCAGTATGAAAAATTCGGTTTGTATGGGAGGTGCCACGCCCCCTTTTCCAATAACCACAATTTTTCTCCGTGAGTATGCGATTGGTTTGATATATCTCCATGCCAAGTTAGAGTACTCTACCATGAACACTTCCAGAGATATGCAGTATGAAAAAATCGGTTTGTATGGGACGTGCCCCGCCCCCTTTTCCAATAATCACAATTTTTCTCCATGAGTATGCGATTGGTTTGATATATCTCCATACCAAGTTAGAGTACTCTACCATGAACACTTCCAGAGATATGCAGTATGAAATATTCGGTTTGTATGGGAGGTGCCACGCCCCCTGCACCTAGCGGTATGAAATATACTTTACATCCGATTCTCATACCTACCAAATATACACAAAAAATTTCATAAAGATCGGTCCAGCCGTTTCGGAGGAGTTCGACCACTAACACCGTGACACGAGATTTTTATATATTAGATAGAGAATTTTTCTAAAATTAATTAAAAAGAACTATGATAATTCTTATTTATTACAAGGCCCAGAAAATGCTGTCAACCGGGCACAATCTGCGGACGACCTCAGATTGAGGTCGAAATATCGACAATAAAAAGTAATAAAACTAAATCTAGAGTCTTATGCATTTGCTGGGCCTCGAGCTTAATAAACAAAAATTATCATAGTTTATAATTCAAAGACCAATAACCAAAAATAAATTAAAAAAAACTACAATCAGAAATAGGCTTAGCATAGATACTTCGAAAGCAATTTTACTTACAATGCAACTACTACACGGTCAAAAATTTGGGTTTATTTTTTAAACCGCGCTGGGACTACTGCCTTTTTTAATATTTTTTAGTCTACTTTTTAAACCAGGCAAAAATTCTAAGCAATTTTTTATATGTTCTGGTTTAAATTTTAGTCCAAAAAGTTCGTGATTTAAAAATCTAGCCAAAATGTTTTAATTCTAGTTTCTAGGTTTCGTATATAGAGATATTGGTTTAAAATCTAACCCGATATAGAAAATGTTTGCACACAGCGAAATGTGGTGTTGATTCAAACTCAACATATGAAAGGACATTTACATGCGCGGCTGTAGCTGAGTGTGCAAAGATGCTTGACACAATTGGTTGCTACCAAGGCTGTCCGGTTTCAATCCCCATCAGACGGAGCATGAAATTTTATTTTTATTTTTTATTCTTAATTATGAAAATGTTTGGGTTTAAAATTTAAACCGAACTGTTTAAATTCTAAACCCAACATATGTGCTCTCTTTGTTTTAATCTTGGAGGGTTTGTATTTGAAACTGAATTTAGTTTGGTAATATATGTAGCCAAAAAAGTTTAAAATTAAAACCGAAATTTTTAACCGTGTATATACAAAAAAAAACCTCCCTTGGTTTCAAATTTTATCAATTCTTATTTGTTACGCTTTCACTCTTTAACTACTACACAGGTACCATTTAGCCTAACTTAAAATATAGGATAGATTTAATCTCAATAATTTTTCATAGCATATCTCAAAAAATATTTTTGATAGAGTACTGGAACTTGTTATAGATATATATAAAATCAATTCTATACTCATGGAGAAGGGCTGCCATCTGTTTAAAAAATCAAATTCAACTGGAATTAAGGGAATTATTTATTTGAAAATTATATTTACCCTTTCAGTGTCGAAAAAATTTTACGGTAAGCTAAAAATCTAAAGCTTTGTATATCAGAAAAAGTAAACCCTCTGAATATGAGAAAAATATTTTTTTTTTTTGTGGAAATCTTATCTTATCGTTCAAAAGTTATAGCTTGCCGGATATATATGACGGGGCTCCTCAGATTCGTAATTGTTCAAACCAAAAATAAACAATTAAAGATTAATTTATTCCGTTTATCATATTTATACATTCTGAGTTTTACATCTACGAGTTTTTACCTGTGGAATAGTCACAACACTAAAACTCGAAAGAAAACTATAAATACTGATTTTGTTACAACTAATTTCTAGAATGCTACTAAATAGAAAGCTCTCTAAAGAAAATAAGATAAATACAAAATGAAAAAGATGAAAGGGGAGCTAATCGGAAGAATTTAATATCATCCATAAGAAATGTCGATTAAATTCGACAAATCCCCGGAAAATATTTCGGAAAGGGTTGCCACCTGTTTGAATAGCCAAATTTAAATTAATTATTCGCAAGCTCTCTGAAAAATTAATATATGAGTGTCAAATGAAAGATTGCTAAGTAGCCTTCAGATTGAATATTTAGAATATTACTGAGGTGCTTTACAAGTATTGCCACCTGTTCAAAAATTAAATTCAGTTAATTTAAATAAATTACTACAATATGGGTATCAATCGAAAGCTTTCTGATAAGGGTTTTAGTTCTAAACTGCATGTAGGAGGGTTGCTGCCTATTTGAAAAATCAAATTCTTCTTGAATTAAGGGAATTTGGTAATTGGAATATACATATAGCACAGTATGGATGTCACACTAAAGGGATTTAATAGGGTTTTAATAGGAAAATATTTGGAAGAGGATTGCCACCAGTTTTAAAAGTCCAGTTTAAATTATAAATGTTCAGCTTGAACATGTAGAATTTTCTTAGGTATTTGAAGAGGGTTGCCACCTGTTTTAAATCTAAACTCAAATACAATTATATATAAGTTAAATGAGTTTTTACAATCTAGGTTTTAAGCGAAAGAGTCTTCAAAAGGCTTTATTTCTAAGCAACATATGCATGTATGTTTAGCAGGGTTTCCACATGTTTGAAAATTCGAATTCAACTTGAATTATAGGAATTAACGGTAAAAGTAGTAAAATTCAAACTATTCAATTATTTCAATGAATTATTGCAATATGGGTATCAATCGAAATGGTTTTGAAATGCCTTCATTTGAAACTACATGTACATAGGTATGAAAAAATATCACAAGAGAGAGGTTGAAGATAGTTTCAGTGTTAAAATTTCTGCTTTTCGCAAGAATGATTGAATACAAGATTACGCCAATCGAGCTGAGAGCAATTGGCCGTGACGTCAAAAAATACCAGAATGAGAGTGCAAGACGAACTCGACAAGAAAAAGAGGAAGCATCGAACAAAAGGCAGTATTGCCAAGGTTTGAATTTGAAAAAGCACCAAATTTTTATTGGTATATTTTATGGACTTTATATACAAACATAATTTTATTGTAAGGATTCCGATTCGAATTAATAAAAATCAATGTTTCTTGCTCGACGGTCGATTTCTTCTCGCATGATTGAAGGTGCTGCCACATATTTTGTTGTCGCTTATGTCACTGTGCTATGATTTTGTTAAAATTTTTGTAAAGTTGCTTACCACACTTACGATTGCTATAAATTTTGCTTCCATTTTTTTAAGATTTTCTAATTTGGTGTCTTCAAACTAAAAACAAAAGCACCAAAAACGCACCAAGCACCAAACTCAACAATTTTCGCGTTTTGAATACCCACTAAATTTGGCGCTAAAAGCATCAAGTTGGCAATAGTCAATGTAAACAAAAGTATTTTATGACGTTAGCGATTGGGTGGATGCTGTCAAATCGACGAAGAGAGGGTTAGCGGTCCGCGAATGGCGCGACCTTTATTTTCTGGATCGTTTAATTGAAATAAATTACACCTAATGTAGCACGTAGAAATTCCATACACTCAGCGAAGCGGGTGAGAGCGATCTAGTATATAATAAGTATGTATGCTTTACGATATATACTCGGAAATGAGAATGAAGTGCCGCAAGTAGTAAAAGGTTATTTTGGGGGAAAACCACTGAAAGTGGGGTAATTTTTCAAGGAATTTCGGGGAACTAGCCTTAATACAGTTGGCATCCATGGTATAAAGAGCAGCTTTCGCGTTCTGTTGTTGCACTTACTGTTGCCACAATTTTACTTTACTGACTATTGGTTGCCAATGCTCACTATTTTCCTCGTTGCTTGTTAGTTGTTGTTTATTGTGGCGCTCTTGACGCTTATTATAAATTATAATGATTTCGCTGATGCTGCACACATGATAAGCCGCTTGCTGCGAGAGCCTGCGCCCTCCACTGCCCACCAGCTGCTTCACGAGGTTGCTGCTATAGCAACTAATGCTAAAATAACAATGAGTTGAGCAAAAGCAAGTGTTGGCAACGCTTTAATTCATAGCAGGTGTATATATGTACGTACGCGTATATTTGTCTACATGTCTTGTACTTGTTATGTGCTCATTTTGCTGGAAAATTAACGCGTGAACAACAGCAACTTCAGCAGCAATGTAACAGTAATAATGAGCGATGGTATTGCATGATGAACTCGCCACGAATGTGTGGCATTATGCTTTGCCATGGAATATTGGATGCCAAGCCCGTCAAGTTGGATATGCACAGAAGTGAATGCCATTGCGTGTTGAATTCGTTTTTGGGCTGTTTTAATTGGCTGAGTTTGGTTTCGATATCCTTTCGGCATAAATCAAACTTCGTGAGGCATGAAGAACGCCCGTAGTTCATTTCAAGATACCGTGGATGCGCGTATGTACATATAAGACCACCGAAAAGACATTACTTCTGGAAATGAAACGTAATGTGCTTTTTAGGCGTATGTAACTAAACCGAAAAGATTCCACCAATTTGCGAGTTTTACAGCACAGATTCGTTGGTGTAGGATCAAAGAAATTGTTTTGTTTTAAGTACTTCCCCCTCAGACTTAAAATTGCATTAGCATTTCGGGATCTGAAGCCTTTACATAGCTATTATGGCTCTACTTGTATTCGTATCAGCTTTTTTACGTTTACGCACTACTACTTACATCAAGCCCCTAAAAGCATGCTATGCACTGCTGCATGTGCAAAAATTTTCTTTATGAAATTTACGAAACTTTTTCACATTCACTTCTCAAAAATAATATAATTAAACATTTTTATTATAATTCACTTCAAAAAATAATCGTCCTATTCTGATGCATCCTCCGGACAAAGCTTCCCAAGTTTTTTACTCCGGCTCTGCATAGCTTACAACGTTGCAAAGATGGTAGGTTAGTTTAGAAAGGCTGCTCCGCGCAGAGCGCGCAGCATACGTGGGCTGGGAAAGCCCGTTGTGATACCTCTGGCTGAAGCGTTTTATATAGCACAAAAAGAGGAGAACGTTCGCCGTGTTCAAATCGGCTAAACAATTTAGAAAGTACTTGTTGAAGAATTGGTTGCGTATATTGGCCAGGGCGGGAAAATGGCAGAGATAGTCGTGCATGGTCTCCACGTCTTCCTCGTCTCTGCAACTGCAACATAAATCGTGTCATAACCTTTTTCCATCAGGCAGTATCCGGAGATTACCCCGACTACTAATCTAAGGAAGAAGCGGTCCAACCGGGTGCGAGCTATGGATCGCTTTACATCAATCTTTGCCCAAATTTGCCTGGTAGTTCGGCAGGTGGTTTCCACAGCCCACCTTATATTTACCTCCTCAACGAGTACCACTTTTAGTTTGTGTTTGCAGGAGGTAAGACGTATGCCCGCATTCCGAGCAGAATTAACTTCAGGTATTTCCGTCCCCCCAACTTTTCAGCTAGTCTTCCTGAGAGCTGAGAGTCTTCCTGAATTCTACGGCTGCTTTGTCGTTTTTTCATTAGAATTTTGAGATTTGATAGCAGCCTGGCTGTCAGAATAGATAGCAATAGGCCGTCGTAGAGAGACGAAGGTTATAAGCCACCGCGACGCCTCCATTATGGCGTTTAATTCTGCTTGAAAAACACTACAATGGTCCAGTAGGCGAAAACCGAGGTTTAGCGCGAGTCCGTCAGAATAGATCCCGCTACCCACTCTTTTGTTAAGCTTGGAGCCATCTGTATATATGGCCGTAGATCCTGGGTTCAGGTCTGTGACCCTTTCCTACTCGTTCCTCTCTGGGATTCTTGTGGAGAATTTGTTGTCTACACAGAGTAGAGGAGTGGTATAATCTATCTGTCGTTGATTATCCGGTATAGTTTCAAGTAATTTTGCGAATGTGAATCAGAGGTCTCTATATGGCAATGATGGTGACTGAAGGTAAATCATTGGCCACAGTTTACAGTTCGTTTTCTTTACATCTCAATGGATTTTTTAGTAGCTTTTCGTTATTTTATTTTAAAATTATTCCTTTTTTACTTTTCGTGTTATTCTTATGATCTTTGTTCGATACTTTTACGCAACGTTTCAAGAACTTTTACAACTTACTGGCACCTTTTCGAGTTTTTTTGAACTTTCTCTATGTATCTTGCGGTACATCCTCCGCAATTTTTTGGGGTTTTTCGGGATTTTTCAATCACTTTTCGGCATTTCGGTATACTTTTATGTTTTGTTTAGGACTTCTTTGGAACTAATTTTATTTTTTTTTTTAATTTTCGAGATTCGGATTTTATTTGAGCTATTTTGCTGAATATTTTTTAAGACTTTTTATCTTATGGGGATTTTTATTCCCGCTTTTTTGAGAACTTCCGCTTTTTTTGAAAATTTTTGGGATATTTCTGGATTTTTTTGTAACTTTTCGGTTTACTTTTTTTTTTTAATTCAAAAATTTGAATTTTTGAAATTTCGGTTCGCCTAATGCTTTATCGTTGGATTTTCTAGATTGTTACGGAATATTTGGGGCCTTTTCGTGATATTTCGGTATTTTCATTTCCAAAAATATATCAAAATATAAATTTTGTTCTTGCGAACCCACAAAAGCAAAATACTAAATTTATGACCGGTAGATATAGATAATAGAAATTAAAAGTTAGCTAAATTTTTGAGAACTTCCGTTTTTTTTTTAACTTTTGGGATATTTCTGGATTTTTTTTGGAACATTTCGGTTTACTTTTTTTTTAAATTAAAAAATTTGAATTTTTGAAATTTCGGTTTGCCTAATGCTTTATCGTTGGGTTTTCTAGATTTTTACGGAATATTTGGGGCCTTTTCGTGATAATTCGGTATTTTCAGTTCCAAAAATATATCAAAATATAAATTTTGTTCTTGCGAACCCACAAAAGCAAAATGCTAAATATATGGCCGGTAGATATAGATGATAGAAATTAAAAGTTAAATTTATTCGCTTTTTACTAAATATTAATACTTGCTGCAGTCTTATGTATTTCTTTCGCATGTTATTTCGATTGAGCTGCCAAAAATGATATTTATAAGACTCCAAGACTTCATCAGGCCGACGGAAAGTTATATTTTCATTATCTTTATAATTTCAGTAGAAATCAATGTACGTCTTATTAACTCAGAACTGTTGATACATATTTATATGTATGTGCTTAAGTCATGACCCAGTGGGAAAATGGAAATCCATTACCTTTTTCTACCAAGAAACGATTAACAACTACGGTTGAACAAAAAGATGCATCGCAAAGTAAGCGAGTGGGTGATGTGTAGCATGATAAAAATATAGTAAGGTAGAACCGCTGAGAGTCACTTTTAAAATTCTTGACGTTTCCAAACAATTTAATTTTTAAATTTACTCACAAACTCACATACACATTTTCATTTTCAATCTCAAGCAACAACAATTTCGAACAATTTCAATTTTTTATTTTCACTTTTATATGATTTTAAAATGTTGGCAAACTTCAAAAAAAATCATGGCCGACAAATTGAGAGAACGGTTCTACCTTGCTATGTTTTTATCATGATGTGTAGTTTTGAAGCCACAAAGAAAAAAAAAAAACAAAAAGTTTGAACACTAACTCAATTATGTATTTTTTCACCTTATATCAATAGGTGCTGTTTTGTTGATAACGGGTTCAAAGCCTGTTGCATGGACTTTAAATTTTTTAATTTTATTTAGAAATTCCATTTATAGTTTCGTAAAGCGAAATGCGACACATTACTTTCGTATGACATCACTTTGGAGAAATTCTTTCATATTTTCGTGCGTAGGTTATACCTTTTCCCACTGTACATATGTGAATAACACATACATTGACGTGCGATTGCCTAGCTCCTCAGTACAAAATATTCAACAAAGGCACATATTTCGCTTGACATGCATAGACTTTTATTTATACCTCTTCTTGCATGCTAACCGCACAGACGCCACAATGTATGCAACATTAACTTTTCATTAGCACTTATACCAGCTGCTGCGGTAAATTTTTCTCGTCGCCGCATTCATTTTCTACAATATTTTCTATGGCTTCTTGCTCGCTTTGTACTTTTTTCGTATTTTTCAACATTTTCATGCTCGCAAAATATCTGCTCCGCTCTGCTATTTTCCATTTCTTTTGTGCATGCCATTTTTATGCTTTATTTTAGAACACTCACGTAGTTTTTTCTCCGTATTTCTCACTCAGTTATCTACCTCCAGCTAACCGATTCATTTGCATTAATGAGAAACTTGATTTCATTTTACTTATACGTGGAAATAATGATTACAATAATTATATCTCAGAGGCAAATGCATATATTAATGTCACTGATATGCGTGCTTGCTTATGAGTACCCATAATTGCATATGCATATACTGTAATGCTCAGCTTTTTATTCTGCGTAACTGAAAATGAATTGACGCATTTTATTATTGAAGTAGCGGGTAGAAAATGTGCATATTTATGTGTTTTAATGTTGAGCAAAGAGCGTGAGTTTTGAGTGAAAAAAATCATTCTTTAAAGACTTATGCGTAAATAAATGTTTATTATGTTTGCATATGTACACATACATATTAAATTATTATATCTATGTGCTAACAAAATTTATATGTATTTTATGAGTGGATGGACTTTTAATATAGAAACGCCTCATAGTCCAAAGTAATAATATTTTTTTTTATCTTTTTGGTTGAAATTTTTTATAGAAAATGAAGTGCAGATTTCTCTTAAATTGTCACAAAATGAATTACTCTAACAGTAGATAACCAGTTGTGTTGTGAGTATTTCTATTAAGCAACACATAGATATTTATATTATCTTAACTTAACCAGAGAGGACGCAAATTAATTTGTTTCATATCAAAAAAATCTCAAAGCATTCATACGTTGAATTGCTAAGATTATTTCTGAATATCTTTAAAAAATCATCTTCCTATCATCTCCCAAACACTTGCACACACCCCTGCTATACCTACACTCACAAATACACAATAAAAGTACAAGTAAGTACAAATATGTGCCTAGTACTTATGTATTGTGCTACAGAAAAGCTTAAATTACTACATTTACTTGGAAATACCTTAGCCTTACCTTGTTAGCTTATAAAATCCTCTTCCAGCAGCTTTTATTTAATAAATCACAATTGATCGGTTACTATGGCAATGTTTGTTTATTTTGGGCAATTAGTTTGCCTTTTTGAGCAATTTCAATATAACAGCACTTAAATTTTTGACGCACGTGCGCTTTATAATTTTCCAAATATGCGTATTTTCAAATGCCCAATGAATAGTAATAATAATAGGGAGGTTTTATGAAAAGAAATCTTTGTGAATGTACATATAAATTTGTATACAAAAATTTATCAAGGTATTCATTTTACGAGACGAAATCTTCCAGCTCATGAGTTTGTCAAGTTAAAATTATAATAATGACAGAGTACAACAAATACATATATTATTTTATTTACCACTACGTAGCCATTGTAAACGTATATGTACATACAAAATATGAAAAGCGAGATGTAGTGTTTTGGGAAAATAAAAATCATATGCAGCAGGAAATTTGGTATTAAAAGTCAAGGCGCTCTTAAAGCGATTTTCACGCTAGCAGCTGGTTGAGTAAGCCAGTTTGGTTCGTATTGAAATTCCGTAAGTTTTGTTAAGTAACATTCGTTTAGTTTGTATGTATATAAAAAAGTTAAGTAGTTGGTCCAGTTTTTCAGTTATCGTTTTTTCCCGAATATTAAATGTTTAAGTTAGAGAATCTCTGAAAGCTTCACTTGTTATTCGAAAAAAAGAGAATACGAGTAGCATACCCTTTAGGTATTACGGATTGGTTCACTATAATAGCCTTTTATAACTTCAGAGAATCGTCCTCGACTTGGTGTGCTATAACACTTTTCGGCAGTCGGCTGGGATATTGATAAAGCCAAGTTTCTATGAAAGTCTGGATTGTATTTTCCGAGGTTGGAAATTTTAAGCACATAAAACAATTAAAAATATGTAATTTAAATGCTAATATTTATACCATGAAAAGGCTTTTCTGGGGTTTTTTGGGATACCTGAGTCTGAAACAAATTTTTTTCAAAAATGGCAGCTGTTTGCCTCTTTTTGCGCTTTGTTACAAAACACAAAAATGAATGAACATTATTGAGAAACATTGTTTGCACTTTTCCATCATATACCCTCGATTGTTTTTGCACTAGAGAGATCTTTTGATGGTATAAATATTTGCTATTAAATAACTTTTAATTGTTTTAAATGCCGCTCTGCGACCACCAACTTCAAATTGAAAAAAAAAACGTTGCGAAAACTGATAAATTATTTTTCCGTACAGAATGCAGGCTTTCAGAAAAACTTGGTTTCATTATTTTCATGGAGAAAGAACTGAAAATGTCCAACAATCTGAGAATACCTAAACGATGATGGACCGATTTTCCGTCATCCATTGTGCCGTTTTGCTATTTTCAGAGTAATTTATTATTCGCACAATGCTCCTGTAATTTATTAAAAGCATTTTGAGTAGCAACCAACGGACCATGATTGAAGCGAGAGTGAGTTTTGATGGCGCGGTTTGTTTTAAGGGGAGAGGAGGTAGGGGAGTTTGAAGAGGTCGTTGGTACAACTCATATTTTATCCTTCACGCTGAACACACCTCGTTGCGTACCCCAGTAAAATTATTTTCTAAGGCAACCCCGATGGCCTTAGCAAATTGAGTTCCCCCAATGTATTGCTTCTCTTTCAGTGATTACTCAGCTAGTATAGGAATGACTCTTATGCGATCGGTGTGTCAGTTGCTGCCTCTTTTAATAGACTGTTCATTCATTATTTCAATTACCTCTAAGCATTCTTTTGTGTCTACTAGAAATTTTCAGAATTCTACCGCAGAACTCCGATTAGTCAGCCATTCCAATGAAATTTTGGTTAGACTGTTCAAGTATTAGGAGAAGTTCGGAGTCGCCGTAAAACTGTAGATCCGTCCGCTTTGTGTGACAACCTCAAGGCGCACGCCAAAAGTCGGAAGAGAAGCTCGGCCAAACACTAACATATGTGTAAGCGCCAATCTATTATTATTATTATATAGTTCTCATGAATTCTTATAGGAAAATTTGTATGTAGAGATAACTAAGCTAATGAAATAATGATAAAAAATATTAAAAAAAAATGAATATATCGGTGACGGTAAATATTGAAAATGTTATCGAAAAATAAATATTTATATAAACTTAAATAATGTCGATAAATATATATTTCTTTAAATAAATAAGTCGATAAGTTGACCGATAGCAACTTAAATACTTATTTATAAGTGTCTGTAAGCGAATGTTGGTTATTATTTAGGTATGAATAGATACAAAATAATTTATCGATAGGAATATCACTGCGACAAATGTTTATGTAAAATTATCGATAACGATTAAAACACTTGCCTTTGCTGTTTATTCATTAAATGATTTAACTAAAGAAAAAAATACATACATTCTTCAAAATAACTGCAGAAGCTGTTATAAAATGTGCGATTTGCGAAAGGAACGTAATGCGATTGCATTTGAGAAAACTAGGACAGTAATTTCATTAAACCTCAATTTTATGCGAACATAAAAATTCATCTGGTAAACAAGTCAATAAGCACCTTAAGTTACCGCCAACGCCAACAGCCACATAATAGCCACACACACGCACATACAGTGTTGCCAATTTGCTGGATTTCGCCCTTTTTTCGGAATTTTATGACTAAAAAGGGCGTATGGAATTTTTGTTCGAAAAACGGGATTTTTTGCATACCATACCAAGCAATACAATTTAGTACCTAATTGATAAATAAGAAAGAGTTCATATTAGCAATCCTATTAGCGGAACTTCATTCACTTGAAATTAATCTTAACAGCAAATTTTTGAGTAGTTTTCAGATCTTAGAAAAATTTCTAAGCAATAATTCTATTCAAATGTCTTGAGTTTCTAGATTTTGAAGTTGTTTTTAATTAATGTAAAATAATTAGCAGCAAGTCTTTAGAGAGCATAACGGTATACAGATATGGACAACTTTGATTGAAACGATGAATGGAAGAGTATTTTGAGTGCTTTTATTATCAAAGAAAGTAAAATTAGCGATATATAAACGTTTGGGAGGCAGTCGTTAACAAAAGGGCAGTGGAGATTTCTTGTATCGAAATTTTATGGAAGATATAATTTTGTATTGTTTTTCCATAATTTTAATGCTAACTGCCAACGATTTTAAACAATCGTCGCATTTTCTGAGGTTTTTGACGGACATATAAAATATAGTTACAATGAGAATATGGCTGAATTAACCATTGGGTATTATTATTGGGAGTCTCCTGAAAGAAACAGAGTCGAAAAATATTGATTTCAAAAATATCTATACTATTTTTACGAAAAGTGTTTTTTTCCCATATTAAATATTGAGAAAATTTTGAGGGCTTGAGCGACCACCAAATATTTTTTTATTTCAAAATAACAAAATGCGGGTACACTTTTTCGGTATAGAACATTACATTAAATTTCCGACTTTACTTTTTCACACGCATTTTTGGACCATTCTAATGCAAATACTTGTGTTTTTCATCGGAAAGCATTTTATGTATAATAGATACATACAGCGCGGGATTTCTGTAATAATTTTAGTATAAAACGGAAGTTAGGTTATATTTGGATGGGATTTTATTAACCCAGTTACTGGCAACACTGCGCAAATACATCAACATACATATGTATGTGTATGTCCAACCACATCTTCCGTAGGACGTACATATGTATATATGTGCGTACAGTGCACTCATGGCGAATGAAGTGAATAAAGTCAAATAGAAGGACAGGATTTTAAAATTCAAATTCTATGTGCTTTGGCAAAGTTTTGCGCTATAAAGAGAAATGTTGGCGCCATGCAATGGATGACAAGTGCAGTGTTGGCGTATAATCAGAGGAAAATGCGTAACTATCTGAGTGTGCATATGTGGTCGTGGACGAGCAAGCGTACATACATATCTATGCGCGTTAAAGTGTGTCAGCAAATGTCTTACCAACGAACAGTGATGCTGCGGCTGTACTATAACCACAGTAATTTGATTGTCTATATGCTAATGCAGAGCCTGGCAACCAGCCCTACTAAAACTAAAAAAAAAACTTGAAATAAAACTATGAAATAAGCTTAAGCACTAAGTTACAGGAAAATGGACATAATGCTGCGAGTGTATGTGTCGACTGGCATTCTTAAGCACGCACTCATACGCACATGCATGCACCACAAAGTATGCATATAAAATTAGGTTGTGTGCCCATACGTGTGGTGATAGCCAAACAGCTGCTTAATGTGCTCAGCCGTCAGCCGTAAGTACATATACATAGCTGATGAACTGGTCAAGTATTTGCGAATGAGTACGTTCGAAGGTACCTACATTTGTGTGCAATAGAGCATTTGACATAGCATTTGGAGTTGATCGTTACTTGAATATAAATTTTTATTTAATTTTAGAGTTACCTCCTCACTCTGTAGATTGGGGAACGTGGTTGCTTGAAAGAGTATGAACATTCTACTTACCAGGATAGTGTAGGTCAACGCCACATTTGTTGCTTCAATTTGCATGTATGTATATTGTGCTGATACATTCATAACATCGAAAAGGCTTGTAACGGTTTATTCAGAAGAAAAAGGCTACCGTGGCGTGTTTGATTAGAATTAGTTAATGAAAACTTAGTCCTTAGAAGCCACTCACATTTTCCATATTAACCGAGAGCTCACTTAGCTCACAAGAACAGCAGAGAATATGTGCGAATGACAGAAACTCCACAAGAGGCTAAACGCGTTTCCTTTTTATTCGACAAGTATTTAAGAGTAAGTATTAGAATAAGTAAAAGTATTTAATTAAAAAAATACTCACCTTTAGCTGGGATTTTCTTACATATTTCCAGCAACGTAGGGAATCCGTGTAGGGAAAAATTTTCATATTTTGTAGCAGTAAAGAAATCGTTATACCATTGGCTTGCTCTTAAAAATAGAAGTGCTGAAGCAATCTGACCACGAGTCATCGCAAACGGATATCTGTTGAAACTTGCGGGACATTCTGTTGAAGCGCCTACTCTAATATTACATGCTTTTTATACCCGAGCGTACTTGTGCACAAGAGTATTATAACTTTGTTCACATAACGGTTGTTTGTAACAGACAAAACAAATCGAGATAGATATAAACAAATGTATACATAAATAATCAGAATGAAAAGAGAAATCGATTACGCGGTGACTGTCTGTCCGTCCGTCCGTCCGTCTGTCCGTCCGTCCGTCCGTCTGTCCGTCTGTCCGTCCGTCCGTCTGTCCGTCCATCTGTGCACACGATAACTCGAGCAAAAACTGAGATATCTCAACGAAACCTGGTATGTATACTTCTTTTCGGCGTAGAACGGATGATAATGGGCAAAATCGGACGAAGAATAAAAATATTATAAATTTTTGGAAAAGGGCGTAGCCACGCCCACTTGGCACAGTTGTTTGCCTTGGTACAACATACCAAACGCCTGAAAATTTAAAAAATCGGACAATAACCACGCCCACATCCCATATAACGGTAATTTAGAGAAATACGAAATCTTCGATAAATCAGTAATTATTGAAGCTAATTTATTCAAAACTAGCTGTACCCTGCCACGCTTTGCTGTGGCATATTCCTGTTATATGGATGATAAATTATTATATTTGTTGCTTTTCCATTGGCTGCATAGATATCAAGGATATCTGGTTTGCCGACACAGGAACACGCAACATCCAAAGTTCGACCTGGAGCATTATTGATTGTGATTCCGAATGTCAATCGAATTGGGTGTTGCAATATTTTAAATGGAAATGGTGTATCGGTCGGAATCATAGGATTTCTTCACCTTTCAAAGGCCACGTTAAAATCTTTATACTACTTTCTTCATCAATTTCTTAAGTGCGAGTCGCGTGCTGTTGCAAAGATTTGGCTGATTAATATTCCGCAACATGATAGTTGGCACACCTGTTTTCAATTTCAGTATGTGGGGTCTCCCTGGAAGATCAATCGAGTTCAAAAATTTCGTTGGATGGACTTTTTCCATAACGGTGTTTATCGACGTATATGCTATTTCCTCACGTTGAATGCTGGATTCAATAACATTAGTGGTATTCACCAAAGTGAGCAAGTGGCCTGGCAGTCTGGTAAAAGAGCTGATCAGCTCAAGCAACGACTGTTTTCAATACCACTATTATTTAGTTGATAGGCCTCCTTATTATTCGCAGCAAGAATAGCCCGTTAACTGAGCCAATCGTGATTCTTGTAATTAATTTTCTAATAAAGAAACATTCTTTCGATCAGTTTTCCTTTATCGAGAAACTACAGACAATGTTTGCATAAAGTCTCCTGCGACCAATATCAATGCATTTTCGAATGGTTGAACGTTTCCTCGCCAATCTCGCAAAAATTGATCAAGTAGCTCAAGCGATTTTTTATGTGCCATGGTGCACTCATCCCAAACAATGAAATTAAATTTTTGTAATACTTTTTCTATGCCGGTTGCTCTGGAAATATTTTACGTAGGAGTTTCGATGATTTATATGTTCAATGCCAGCTCACCTGGTAACAATGTCGCAGCAATTCCAGACGAAGCGATAGCTAAGGTAATGCAATTTTTTGATCGAACCGTTGCCAGAATCCATCTGATAGGGAATATTTTCCTAGTACCTCCTGGCGAATGCAAGAAGAAAGTCCCCCAACTCTGTCATCTATCATTTGCATATTCTTCTTCTACTTTGGCTTTGTAACCACCTAAGCCATTTTGCCCGAGCTCGACAAAGAACGCCAGTCGAGTGGAATTCTTTCACACCTGGAATTTCGGTTCCTATTGGAAAAACATGTATAAGCCAGCGGAGCAGCTGCATTTTCATTCCCTGCACTATGTACATTTCGTTGTAAATCTCATACAACTCATCGTTCCATCGTCTACGGTAATCCCCGTCGCCCACGCGCAGAAGCCTGTATATCTTCCGTAAGATCATTCTCTCGAATACTCCAAGAGTTGTCTCATCGAATGTTGTAATTGTCTAAGCTTCTGCGCCGTATAACAGCTCGGGCATGATGAGTGACTTCTAGGCTGCGGTTTTTGTATGTGGAGAAAGGACTTTACTCCCGAATTGCCTACTCAGTCCAAAGTTGCACTTGTTGGCAACAGTGATTCTGCGTGGGTTTTCCATGTTGATATTTTTATCGGTGATAGTGCTGGTTCCCTAGTAAATGAAATTCTGCACTTTCCCGAAATTATAACTGTCAACAGTGACGTGGGTTCCAAGGCGCGAACGCGGTGACTGGAGATACTTCGTCTTGTCCTCGTTTACCACCAGGCGCATTCGCTTTACGTCCTTATCCAGCTTGGAAAAGGCAGAAGAGACTTCCCGATTTTTTTTACCGATGATGTCGATGTCATCGGCACACGTCAGAAATTATATGCCCTTGTAAAATAATGTTCCTATATGGTTCAGTTCTGTAGTTCATATTAACATTTACATCATGCGATTGTAAATGCCCTTCTGCTTTCGCTTTAATTTGAGAATCCTTGATCGGGAATAGGAGTTCACAATAGTAATGATAATCATAATCATGATATTATCTCAAGTTATTCAAAATTTCTTTACTCGCAATATACGCAGTAGGCCTTGGCGACCCTAAACGAAATTGCTTACGATTAAAAGTTGACTAATTTATAATGCTAGGGAATGGTGTCAACAATTTTAAGTGTTCATTAAGTATTTTTTAAACAGCTTTCATTCGATAGTTTTTTGTTTTCGTTACTCTTTTATCATTTTGTTATTTGTTTCAGTAGTTTTTAGCCGACTTCACAAAATGGAGAAGGTTATCAATTCGTCGGTTTATTTTTTTTATGTATGTTACCGCATAACTTTGGACCACGTCAACTGATTTCCAGGTGATCCCATACTAATTTAGTTTAGATCCGATCATTGGATCATGAAAAAATTAACGGTGCTATTCAATTTTTATATGGGAATTGAAGTCGGTTGTGTTTCTTGCTTAAAAATTACTTGTTTATTAATTTTTTACATTAAGTAATTTGTGTACCAGCTCTTCGTTAATAATATGATGACTTCGTTTGATAAGATGTTGTAAATTCCATATTTATTTAAACTCTTCGGATTTTGGATAAGTGGAAAGATTTAAAAAAA
>NW_023458559.1:28664432-28676382 GCF_013731165.1 Rhagoletis pomonella
AAAAAAATTCCGTAGTAAAGCTTTCCCAAACACTTTTCGTTAGGAACCAGTTTTGTAATATTTCATTTAATTACAATATTTTCAGTCTTTACTTTTAGGTAGGTGATAATCCTATTAAAAATATTTTCAAATAAAGATTTTTCAAATACCTTTCGTTTGACACTCATATTGTACCTCAAACAAATTTTCGATTGTAAGTCTTCTTAAAACCAGGGTTCGTATTTGCACACACATGCTCTGCTCACACACACGCCAGAAACACATTCAACTTGCACTCACTGCTCATACACATGTGTGTGCATAAGTGGAAAACAATCTCTACTCACAGAAAAGTGTGTGCTGTTTGCTATTAAGCACATGCACATGTGTGTGAGCCGATTTTTGTACAAATTTCAGCCCATGCACATGCACATAATATATTCTTAAAAGAATTTGTTTATTAAACGTTATTTTTTGAAAGACAATTCAATAAAAAGTGAGATGTTGTTTGTTTTTTATATGACAGAAAACATATTAAAAAATTATTTTAAGATTTGAGTTAGAATTCGAAGTGTATAAGTTTCTCTACGCATAGCACACACATGTGCGTGTGCTTTACATTAATAAAAAGAAAGTACACACATGTACCCGTGCTTTTTACCAAACGGCACACACATGTGATGTGAGCAAATTTTTAATTTTTTATATGCACAGCACACGTGTGTGAGCTTAAAATGTTAGGATGTGCTGCACATGTGTGTGCAAATACGAACTCTGCTTAAAACTCTTTAGTTTGATAGCCAAATTGCAATATTTCATTTATTTAATCAATCCAAGACGGTCCATCTTAATGCTTAATAATATACATATGTACGCACACATGTACAAATGTATTTATTAGAAACTGTCATAAATTTTTCCCGCCAAATTAACTATTTTTTAACTTCTCCTTCAAGCAGTTTTACTGCTTTGAGTTGAACTCAATTCTATTGAAAAGAGCGCGGGTATAAGTATTCAACCATGAACGACCGTCAGCCACCACCCATCGTCCGTATCCGCTTTACATTTGTACATATCCATACATAAATAATAATAAATCAAACATATTTGACAAAGGACTAATTTTTCGTTGGTTTATTTATTTTATTGCTTCATATTGAAAATACATTGGTGCAACATAATAAGCTTTCGAGTTCAAATTTTCAAAAAGGTGGCAACTCTCCTCAAAAATATTTCCAACAGTCATCTGTCTTAAACCTCCTTAATGTAATACCTATATTTTAGTAAGTCATTTATTTTATCGTTATGCAAATTGAGTTAAATTTTCCTCAAATATATTTTCAGCAGTAAACCTTAATTAGAATCTAAAGCTTCTTGCCGAAATTGCAATATTTCATTTATTTTATCAATTTAACTGAGTTAAAATTTCGAAAAGGTGGCAGACCTCCTCAAAAATATTTCCTACAGTCATCTTTCAATTGTAATATGTCATTTATTTTATCAATTAAATTGAGTTATATTTTCAACCAGGTCGTAACCCTCCTCAAACATATTTTCTGCTGTAAGCCTTCTTTAGTTTCGACACCCACATGGCAATACTTCATTTATTTTATCAATTTAATTGAGTTAAAATTTTCAAATAGGTGGCAACCCTGTTCAAAATTATTTCCAACAGTTATCTTTCTGAAACCTATTTAATTTGATACCCGTATTGCAATATTTCATTTATTTGATCAATTTAGCCGAGTTAAAATTTTTAAGTAGGTGGCAGCCCTCCTCAAAAATATTTCCAACAGCTATCTTTCTAAAACCTATTTAATTTCCTACCCACATTGCAATATTGCAATTATTTATCAATTTGACTGAGTTAAATTTTTCAAATAGGTGGCAACCCTCCTCAAAAATATTTCCAATAGTTATCTTTCTTAACACTCTTTAATTTGATACCAAATTGTAATATTTCATTTATTTTATCAGTGTAATTTAATTAAACTTTCAAACAGGTGGCAACCCTAATCATACATATTTTCGGCTGTAAGCTTTCTTAAAACTCTTCAATTTGATATTCACATTGCAATTTTTCATTTACTTAATCAACTTAACTGAGTTAAAATTTTAAATTAGGTGGCAACCCTCCCCAAAATTATTTCCATCAGTCATATTTCTTAAACCTCTTTAATTTGATACCCATATTGTAATAATTTATTTATTTTATCAATATAATTGGGTTTAAATATTTTCAAATATGTGGCAACCCTCAAATTTTTTGCGATATCATTGGTTCTGGTATTACACCGAACAATACAAAAAAAAAATTATTAAAATCGGTTCAGCCTTTCTCGAGTTTTGACGACCGTGACATACGAACACAACATTTTTATTAATATAGATTGATGCTTGCAACAACTCCTTACCAAGAAATACGTTTATGAAAAAATTTTGAAAATGGTCGTGGCACCGCCCACTTATGATCACATATCAATCAATTTGATCAATTTGTACCAAACTCGGTATGGTTATTGTGCTTGCCACATAAAAGCAAAACTTGAAACTTATTGAAATCGAACTAAAATTACGGCCGCTTTTCATATAACGGTAAATTTCAGAAATGCTTAAAACTTCAATATTTCGACATTTAAGGACGCTAATTTACTCAATATTGATACACCCCGGCTTACCATGTAGCGATAGCTTTCGGAAAGGTGAAAAACATATATTTAATATTTGTAACGTGTATTTAATGCAGTGCCCGACAAACACTTTCCTGGGAAACGAACTATATTCGGCCTTTCACATGTACACAATCGGCTTCTTACACGTACACAATCCGAACGTCAACAGAAAGAGTAGCAGAGCAACAAATTTTATTTAGTTGCATGCAAACAATAGGCGAAGCAGGTTGGCGACGCATTTCCGTGCATTACCACCAACACATTCTCATTTTTTATTTCATAACTAATAATAATAATAATAATAATAATCCCAACGGTTTTTACCCTCCATTCCTGCCCATCCGCACGAGGGGTGCAGTCCGCATGACGTACGGAACCAACATTTTAAATTTTTGTGCCGAGTCACGATAGGCAGGAGTTTGTTAAGTGTCGAGATCTAAAACTGTTCAGCTACAGAACTAAATTCATCAGCTGATTTTATGTATTTATGTCAATAATTCACTTATTGAGAGAGGAGAGTATCGCTTTCTTAATGCTGAAAAGCGGATCTGCTATATCAAACGTGCTGGAATGAGAGTTAAAATCCTGGCATAAGCAACGTAGTGGGTCGTGCAATTCAAAATTGGTTTTACAAGCTTTCAGAAATATGGGACAAAAGTGTCTTGATACGCGTGAGGGAACATTAAAGCTTACATCAGCCAGAAGAGACGGACTTGAAATTGATCCTGTCAGTAATTTAACCATAAAAATTATACCAAGCATTTCCCTGCGACTGGAAAATGTAGGAAGGTTAATAAGTTTTAAACGACTCGTATAAGGCGGAAGACAATATTGAGAATCCCATCGGAAATTTCTTAAAGCAAAAAGTAGGAATTGTTTTTGAATTGATTCTATCTTGTCTGAGTAAATTTGATACATTCTCATTTTAAGACTTCTCTTTTTGGCGGACACTGAATTAATGTCCAGGTCCGCCCTAACTTAGACTCTCTTACTTGTTTTGTATGAAATAAGAGCAGGAAATAATGTTGCTCATACGCGATGGCGTACATGGCGTTTGCGTAAAATTTTCCATGATAAAGGTTGAATGGTGAACAAATACTTTAGCGTCCCGACAGTGTAATCACTCCAAATTTATCTTACTACGATGCACAACGATAGTTTATTAGCACTAATATTTGATTTGACTGATATTTGATGCAAAAACGTGATCCGTTTTGTCGTTAGAGCATTCGCTCGTAGGTAAACTTCAATCGTTTAAAGTCGCTTAATTTCTGTTCACGTAACCCAGTTAAGTTTGCGGCAACAGTAATTGGTTTTTGTACTATTTAACGCGTCCTAAATACACTAGTCCAGGCTTTCACAAAGTGGGGTGCCACGAGCGTGTGCCTGGGGTGCCGCTAGTGGCTAGAGTATACTAGTTGTGCGGGCAAATTCTTTAAGCTTTCCATACACAACGCAAACGGTTTGATCAGAACTTCAACATGGCGGCCAAAAAATCCGAAACTTTTGATTTTTACTAAAATTGCCTTCAGCGGCTCGTCAAACCACATACACAGCACAAATGGCTTGCAGCAAAGAGATATTTCGCTTGAGTTGTCAAGCCGCTTGTGTGGAGTCTTTCGCTTTTAAGCTTAGTTCCCTAGCATGTTTTGTCAACGAAAAATTGAGTCCAGAATATAGCCGAAAACGTACCCTTTTCACAACCATTTTCGGTACTTTGTAGACCTAGTCCGCATTTCATCCACTTTTCTTCCCGTTTTCGCATTAATTCTTGATTTTTTTGCTGGCTGGCCTGTTCTCGTAACAAGCGCAGCAGCTTCGCGCTCGTGTGTATGTTACTTATTCTTTGGAACTTCACAATCATATTGTGAAAGAGTGAATCAACACGATTTGGGAGCCAGTCGAGAACGAACTTATAAAAAGTTTGAAAACTTCTGAATTTTTTAGTTTGCAATTTAACGAAAGTACCGACGTAGTGGGACTTAATGTTCTTTTCGTGTTAGTGAGGTACCCATCGAAGAAGAACTTTTGATGAGCGAAGTACTTGAGACTTACAACACTAGCGACAAAATTTTTAGAGCTATCGTCAAATTTGTACAGAGAAATAGTTTGAAATGGAGCAAGTGTGAGCACGTTTGCAGTGGTTCGAAAAACGAAAGGAGAAGGATGTCTAGGATGAAGCAAGAGGCAGAAAACGCCGCGAGAAGTCATTGAATGATCCGTCGGTATCCCCTAGGAAGATGCCGCATCTAGATTTAAAACCCGAATTGGATGACGCTGCGATGATAACAGAGGCCTGCGAAATGCATCTTTGATCTTTTTCTAGCACGTCCATATTTTGTTTATTGGTGAGATTTATATTTAAGAATTTCTAGCAAGTTGCATGAAAACCCCATAAATAAATTCGAAGTAAACGCCAAGAAAATTGTTAACAGCCGGTTTCATCAGCAATTTAAATGTAAAATGATTTTTTATTTTCTGTCAATTTCCAATTAAGATTAAAAAAATTAAGATAATTTTTAACTTGAATTGCTTTCGTGGAATTGCCTGTAAAAGTTAAAGTTTGCATTGTGTTTTCTTGTTTTCGTAGACATTTGAAGAGGAGGGGTGCCTCGAAATTTTTTTTGCACAACAAGAGTGCCGCGGTGAAAAAAGTTTGGGAACACCTGCACTAGTCGTTAAGCTTTTAAATAGTGCATTTCCGTGAATACCAAAGTATGCTGGTTCTGACATACATACTTAATTTATAAGGCAGCGAACTCGTACGTATTGCGCTGGAGAATCTGAACTTCCCCTCCAGTTGCCATCCAGCAGCAAAATCAGTTCTATCTTCGATTTTGCAAGTATTCGGTAAGGTGTACTTAGCATGGAATTTTCCGAGTCTAAGTTTACTTTTAGATGGATAGAACTACTAAAAATCCAAGCAGTTTGCCATTACGTATACCGAATACCGACCGGAATAGGTGTTTTCGGAAAGACCCAAAATCATAATTGTCACTTACTTTTTGTATCAGAAGTGGCCTACCAACCCAATTTACCAAATGCGCTTGCAGTGCCCAACAACAACAATACAAAGGGGCCAATCAAATAAACAAATATACGCACAAAAAGGAAGTGACACAAAATTTTCAAACGGCTGACTCAGAGAAGACGACAAGGTTGCTTGAACAAAAAGGCAATATACAAAATACTTAAGGCTAAGGAAATTTAAAGTTGGACATAAACAATGGTATGGGCGAACGGTATCAACTATTAACAACTAACCAACCACCTACAAATATGACAATGAGACAAATTACTAAGTATTGAAATATGATGAAGAATATTAAAAAGACAATAGATGGTATTAGGCAACAATAATACAAAAACAAAACCTCACCACAAGCCAAAAGGTTACGAACCCATTCGCACTACCGCCCGAGCTGTCGGGGATATCTTTAATCCGCCTTGTCATGAATTCACTTTTCACTTTTCACTTCTGCGGGCGGTTGAGAAAAATTCGGGTGATTTTGCATTCGGGCGAAACTCACAATAAGGCCGATTTACTCATCTCGGTAATATCAATTAATTTCTAGCGTTTTGCTTATCTAAAGCCGACCACCAGACGGTAACTGAATATAAAAAGAAAGTTCACGCAACCGTTTAATAGTATGCACGGATTCAGATCTTACCTTTTTACCATCGATACTTTGCTGGCATATACATACTTATTTATAGAGAAGTTCTGATTCTAGTTCAACTTTCGTCATTAATCATGAGGTACGTCTTAAAGTATGAGACCAAGTCCGTTGATAGGGATGGCTGGTAGCTTATGTTCGTGGTATTTACGGGGTTACAGAGGGGACTTAGCTGTTCTCGAGATGTATAGGGCTTATACCTGTATGCGGCGAGTGCATTGCCATCAGTGTAATAACAAATGACCCTTTATGTTCAGATCGTCCTGGTACTTGTGTACATATAATTATTATTTCTTAATAATATCTTATTCCACACATTTGTCCTCCGATATATCGAGCAACTGAACATATCGCACACCATCTCAGATCCGAAAATATAAATACTTCTCGATCGTACAGATTCAGATAACAGTAGTTTTTTTGTCAGAGAATATAATTATAAAGAAAAAAATATTTGAATTAATTTAAGATAAATCCTACGAATTGATTTATGCAACAAAAAAAAATATCGTCAAAATTTGTTTTCAGTTCTGCACCTTTTGAAGGTGGTCTGCGATATGTACATGCTGGCATTCATCCCATGCGCGAGACGTGTGTAAGAAAAACGTGACGCTGCACAGTGCTGCGTAAGGGGGCAAAAATCGAAAAATTCTTTGTCTGAAATGTAAACGTGTTTGGTATTTTTGTAAAGGTAATTTATCCACTAAAAAGAATTCAATAAAAATTTCCCTATAAAATAAATTATATGCCGCCAGGAAGGAAATTTCGAAAAATGGTAAATTTGAATGTAATGAATAGAAAATATTTGAAAAAGAATGTTATTTTTTATTATTTCATTGAACAGCATGTGTTAAAGCATAAAATCATTTTTTTCATTTATTGCCAGTGTCATCAGATCTGCACGATTCGTTGTATTTCCAAAAATGAAGTGTCAGACTAAAAAGGTTGACCTGTAGACAGTCGGTTTTTTAAAGAGTTGCCACCTGTAAAAAAATAAAATTCAAATTTTTTAGTGAGTTATATGAATTATTAAGCAATGGGTATCAACCGAAATGTGAATGAAAAGGGTTAAATTCTTAACTACATGCAGAGGGTTGCCACCTGTTAAAAAGTCAGATTCCGTTGGAATTAAAGGAATCAGGTTATTTAAATAGATAGGTATCGCCATATAGGAGTCAGGCGAAAAAGAGTTAAGAAGGTTTTAGCTTGCAAATATTACGAAGAGGGTAACCACCTGCTTGTAAAGTCAAACCTAGTTAACCTAAAATAATAATTGGGTCAAACCAAAGGACTACGACATCGTATTTGTTATTTTATTACAAATACATACCTTGTCTATCAGTGATTTGTTCTGATTACATTCCTTTTAAATTACTGCACTCTTAAATTAACTCAGGAATGTTTTACTCTTCACTTATTTCTTGTTAAATGTGTCCATTTTTTTTTGTCTGGTACTCATTACTGATATACATATTTCAGTTACCTTGTTCCGTTAATTAAAGTTGATTTAATTTTTTAAACATGTGGCAACCCCTTTATGTGTCCTTTAAAAGTAAAGCATTTTCAAAATCATTTCTGTTGATACCCATATTGTAATATTAGTTCATGTAACTTACTAAATAATTTGATTGAAATTTGTAACAGACCCGTTTCAACTAAATAAAAACTTATTGCACGTCTACAGGCCAATATCGGTTCTTTGACACCTCAATCTTGAAAATAGAATGAACTCTATGTACATGCCAATGTAAGTGCCACAAGAACCCAAATTTTGAACTTAAAATTGCATTTACAGTGATAGTAAGAAAGTTATCCAAAACTAAATTGCATTTTTGAATTTAGCATATTCAATTTTACTAAGAAGCGAATTTTCATTTAAATTCGTCCATAATTATATTTGTGCCTACGTCTCATATGGAACGGAAGCACTGTGCGTTCATACATATTGTATTGTCGGTATACGAAACACACCATGCCATCACTGTCATTTCATCCTTAACGCGTGCACACGCACACGTAAATACTTACATATGCAAATTCACATACCATTCGCACTCATCACAAGCACAACCGTTCTCAAACCATCGCTCCTTAAGCTACACGGCAGCTCACTGGCTGAAGCGGCCTGACGTCCAGTGTTCACTGTCCATTGTCCACCATCTACTGTCCGCAGCAGTGACGCACAGTTGATTGCACTTCAAAATGTGCGACTGTCCGTAAGAGGCGACGGTTATATTTCTTTATATCTTACGTCACTTATTTTTCCTTTCTTCATTTTTTCCCCCCTTCTTCTTACAACATCATTACGCGCCTTTTATGCTGGCCACTGCTAATGTTGCTACTGCTGTTCTTGTTGTTGTTGATCTGCCCCATGCAGGCCTCAGTGCCATTCATGTGTTCGCTCCAATAGCTCGTCATTTCTTACCGTCAACCAAGGCTGGCTGGTTGGTTGTTTGTTTGCCAACGCATGAAATTATGCAGCGGCATAAAATGGTGCACACACACATCCACACATTTGAGTGGTAGCTGTCACATTGCCTCTGCCACAGCCACACCCACAGCCACAGCCATAGCCACTAGTAATAGCAATAATAATATAATATCCTCACATGTCCTTATTGCATTGAGCCTCTTCTGTGGTCAGTGTTGCACGTTCGTGCAGCATGTGGTCAAAAGCCGTTTTTATTTTGTCTCGCTCTGCCTCACTCTATCCCGCACTTTCGTTCCTTACCCTTTTGCGTGCATTAAAATTGCCTACGTCAGTAGAAAATACAATTTAAATTGCAATTTTGTTACATTTTACAGCTGCATGGCCACTGCCGATCCTCTGTTCAACCGTCCGACCATCCTCTTGTTGTTCGCTACTCACATGGAATGTGACTGGCACGCTACATCGGCACACATGCGCATAAATATCCAACAATTCGGGTGCATTTGTCTGATATTATTGTGGTCACTGCTACTTTACTACATGCCTTTGTTGTTGTTTTTACTATTATTTGTTGCTGGTTTTCTTGTTGTTGTTTGCATGCATCCTTGCATAATTCGTTGTTACCCAATTATGAAAACTAACATTGTGTCGCTGTCAATGCAATATCCGCTGCTTGCACTCGTACACATGTACAGTCAACCTGTGCGCTTGTATGCGTCTGATTGTTTGTGTCTTAATATGCAAATGTATTGGTGTTTGGTTTGACCAATTTTGATTTAAATTTTGTCATGTCAGTAGCATAAGCGTTAATCATATTTTGCCTATGACGCCCATGCGTAAGCGTCCGGTTGCGAAATAAGCCAATTATAGTGATTTATTTTGTAACTATTCACAATAGTTGGTTGTACATACATGAAAGTTTTTATTAAGTTTTGGGATTCTAAGAACCGATCGCAGAAATACTCTAAATGTATAGCAGTTACCAGTAAAAATTAGTAACATGAAAACCTAGGGAGCGCAATGAGACATCGGGCATGTGAGTGATAGGTAATATTCCTCTTGATAAGTTGCATATTTTTAGGCACACCTTGGATATATTCATTTAGATATTCTTGCTGTGAAATTTTGATGGAATACTCCTCCAGTTGAAAGCATTTCCTGCAGGTATGTACATATCTCTGGCTTGCAGGCTTTGCGCTCAAATGCTTATTGTGCTAAATTTGTTTAGGCGTGCCTACAAGTATACTTTGATTTATTATGAATATGCACATACTCGTAGCTAAACTTTAAATCCTTTAAGTATACATTGAAGCTTAAAGTTAGGATCATTTTAAATATTAAAGTAAAATAAAGCTGACAGAATGTTATTCTTCTTCTTCTTCATATTTGGTGCTGTATTTGGCCGAGTTCAAAAAAGCACGCCAGTTGTTTCTCTTCTGCGCCAGCTGACGCTAATTGGAAATGCCAAGTGAAGCCAAGTCCTATTTCACGTGCTCTTTCTCCCTTCCTCTGCTACCACCAGCGAGCTCTAAGTTGTATACTTTCAAAGCTACAGCGTCGGTGTTCATTCGAACGACATGGCCAAGCCAGCGGAGCCGCTGTATTTTAATCCGCTGCACTATGTCTATGTCGTTATAAAGCTTATACAACTCACCATTCCATCGCCTGCGGTACTCGCCGTCGCTAATGCGTACAGACCAGTAAATCTTCTGCAAAATATTTTTCACAAATACTCCAAGAGCCTCATTGGCTGTTGTCAGAAAGAGGGCATGATGAGTCACCTATATGTAGAGTGTGGTTTTCGTATATCGAGAGTGGACTTTGCTCCTGAATTGTTTACTCACTCCAAAGTAGCACCCGCTGGCAAAAGTTAGTCTGCATGGGATTTCAATACTGACATTATTATCGTAGTTAATGCTGCTCCCAAGTAAACGAAATTCTCCACTTTCTCGAAATTATAACTGTGAACAGTGACATAAATGCCAAGGTGCCAATGCGCCGTATTTTTGTTTTATTACAGGGGATATTTCGCCTTTACCTCGCTGTCCACCGGACCTAATCGCTTTTCTTACCTTATCCAACTTGGAAAAGGCAGAACAGACTTCGCAGTTCTTGCCACTGAGAAGTTCAGTTCTGCAGCTCTTATTATCTTCTCCAATATCAGATTAAAGAAATCACATGAAGGGAGTAGTCCAGTCTGAAACGCCGTTTGGTAGCGAACGGATCGGAGAGATCTTTCCCAATTCTGACCGAGCTGGAGATATTTCTCAAAGGCGTTTTACACAGCCGTATCAGTTTCGCGGGGATCCCAAATTCAGATATCGTGGCTTATGGCAACTCCATTTAGAGCTGTCGAAAGCGGCTTTGAAGTGCACAAATAGATGGTGGCGATCCTTTTTCGCGCGCCATTTCCACGATTTAACGTATTGTGAATACCTGGCCTATGGTGGATTTTTCAGGTCTAAAGTCACACTGATAAGGCCCAATCAGTTCGTTGACGTTGGGTTTTAGTCTTTAACGCAAGGCGCGCGATAAGACATTGTATCCCTAGCATAGAAGGCTGATCCCGCGGTAGTTGGCTCAAATGGCGGGGTCGCCTTTCTTGTAGATTGGGCAGAGCACACTTAAATTCCAGTCGTCGGTCATACGTTCATCTGACCATATTCTGCTGATGCTTGCGCCTTATAGACCACTTGCTGACGTACTTGAATAGCTCGGCTGGTGGCTGTAAGCTCCAGAAGATTTGTTGGTTTTCAAGCGCGCTATTGTTATTCGTACCTCGTCATAGCCAGTCGGTGGAAAAGTGAGGGTATATTATCAGTATTTATGTAAGTGTTATATTAATTGCTCTTTATCCCCAACTCTGTAATTTAAATTGCTATAAAAATGCGCACAAAATTTAGTTAAATAGAGCCAAAGTTTAGCGGCATAGTTTTACGCGCAGTTTGTTTGAAGAATAGTCAAACTATACTTGCTCAGAATTGGGTGAGATGAGAACTACATTGGTAAAAATCACACCCTGAAAGTATCCAAAGTCATGTAGTCAAGTGCTTGCGCAATGGTCCTCATTTCTGGCCAGACTTTAGGCTGATGCTGTCTTTGCAACTGTTTCCTTCCCCGTCATAAACTTTGCAACATACTTTTCATGAGGCAGAAGTAAAAGTTTAACCCTCTAGTAGGCCAATTTTTTT
>NW_023458559.1:28676482-28679559 GCF_013731165.1 Rhagoletis pomonella
TTTTTTTTCTGAGTTGGCTGCACCAAAGCACGCTTAACTTCATATATTTTTGTTGGTTGCTATTGAATGGCAACCCCTCTATCAAATCAAGCTGAGATTGGAACCTTGTAGGACAATGGATCAGGTTTTTTGAAAACAATGTTATAAACAGTATACATATATAAAGCGATATAAATCAAGTAAACAAAACCGGCTTCAATTCTAATATAAAAGTTTAGGAGTAACGTTAATTTTTTCATGATCCAATGATCGGATCTAAACCAGATTAGTATGGGACGACCTTTCCGATGCAAAAAGAATTATCGAAATCGGTTGACTTGATACAAAGGTATGCGGTATTATACATAAAAAAATTAAATTAAAAAAAATAAACAATTACAAAAAAATATTCCGACGAACTGATAACCTCCTACATCCTGATCCACATCTTATCGATAAATTTCTTGTAACAGTTATCGATGATAAAAATATAGTCACGATTTAATTACACTTAGATATGTATATCGGTTGTTATAAAAAATATCTATCGATAGCGATAATAAAAATTTTATTTCTAACTAACACTAATAAATATTTCAATTGCAATTTTAGTGGCGCTAAATGCATAAAAATTTTTCTAAAAACATGGTTCTTTTGCGATACAACGAAATTCCCTGAATCTTGATAAACACCATTAAAAACGATCTTAGCCTGGCGATATTAAGTATATCGTCGTTTAAAGGACAAAATCGCGTATCGTCATACTGCAAAACCGCGTAAGTGACATTTTCTGCCAAAAATTTGATTTGCTCACGCAAGCTCTTCCTTATCCAATCAATCCTCATCCATTCGCCCTAAAATATACTAGCCAGAAATGCGATTGCTTTATAAAAAAGAGGACCATTTTGAAATATGAGTGTTTTTACTCGCTAAAAAATAATTTATGCAAGATCACTTATGCGGTTTTGCATTTTGTTGATACGTGGCTTTGCACTTTAAATGACGACATGAAGCAAAATATTGATTAAACTCTACACTTCACAGGACTTTAAAATTTTTAACCCTTGGTTATTGCTGCTGGATGTCTTTTTGCAGATGACATATCATTGAATTCTTTTACGAATAACAAGGAATGCTTGTCCTGGCTTGCCGACTGACCCAAGAAACTTCCAATACAATAAAAGAATACTTGAGCTGAACCGTTTTAAAATAGACAAATGACTTGCTTTAATTAAGTACTCCTTCCCCTCCTACAACTGGCGCCCCATTTAAGGGAGGATCAATGATTTTCTTAGTGAATCGCCTGTGAGCTAACAATTTCTAACAAAAACGATTATATTTCAAGTTAAATAAACACAGACAAATACATTGTTATTTACATCATTTTCAAAGATCAAGTAACAAATAAAACCATTTAAATAAATAACTCTGCCTAGTTCCACAGGGTACTTGACTAGAATATTCGATTATACTCATAAGTTGTACCTACGCACAACACAATATGTGTCGGTGTTTGATCGAATTCAATCGACTCTGCGGCAGTTAGGTATTTGCTATTGATATCCTCCATACAACTCGATTGTGCGCTTGACTATTTTGCCTGTTTTTGCATTTGTTTGTAGTCTACACATTCAGAAATTTGTTCGGTGTGTCCCCTGTCAAGTGATGCCTGCACAACCAAACTGATTCAATTTAAGCTAGTCCAACGCTGCGTTTCTTTTCATTTTTGCATACACTGTATGTACATTTGTAAATATGTTTGCAGCATTTTCATTATTTTTCTACTGCTTTTTTCGTCGCTCGTAGCGCATCCTATACAATTTATTTGCAATTTCATTGCTTTGCTTAGTATCTTCTTTTTTGATTTTTCCCGTTTTTTTTGTCTTTTATTTGCTTGGCATCATCCTTTTATCTCCAGCATTGATATGTGTGGCACGTTTATTTGCGCTAGTTTGTTTGTTTTGTTGCACGCGAATGCGCATAATTGAAAGCGTTTTAGTTAGATTTAGAGAGTAGGAAAAATAATCGAATGCGTATTTTAATTTTTTTCCTTTCTCAGCTTTTTAGTGGGTTGAAAATAAATGTGAATTATAAAAATATAAAAATAAAAATTTTTAATTTTATACTGTGATATGTATATGTAGGTCCATATTTAACTGCCTTTAATTTTAGTACACTATTATCT
Organism: Rhagoletis pomonella; assembly: GCF_013731165.1. Classification (NCBI taxonomy): domain Eukaryota; kingdom Metazoa; phylum Arthropoda; class Insecta; order Diptera; family Tephritidae; genus Rhagoletis; species Rhagoletis pomonella. The sequence goes on from NW_023458559.1 coordinate 28,678,647, forward strand.
CTGCTGAATAATGAGACGAGCATGATTGGAAGAAATGTTATCAGGCGTTTTGAAATATCGAATGCCTGCGATTCGCATTTTCTACTCTTCAATGCCATTACTGGCAACGAAAGTAGCGAGCAAAAACAGCTTTACAAAAAGCTTAAAAATGTATCCAAAATGGCAAGATACGGTTTAGCCGAATTCAAGATAAAAAAATGGAATAAAGTTAAAAAATAAAGCTTTCATTGGTTTAATGCTGAGCCCTATATTGAACAAGCTTACGGACATTAACAGCCTTAAAATTCTCATTTTCTATTGCTGAAAGATGTTCGCCCTAAGTATTTCGTTTCAAAACACATTTTTACGTAAATTTTTTTAACGGCCTAAATTTAGTTCCAAACGCTTTGCGGTATAAAATCTCGGTTTATTACCATAGTTACACACATACGTTTATATATGTAAGTTTATTTCAATCGATCTTAATTACATTACAGTATATTATTCATGATGAAACTTGCCAATAATAATTATTATGTTTACTTATATTTTACTGCTCTGTCACATCTACTCCGCCTACATGCTGTTGCATTGTCGTAATTACTTCTGTTGTTTCAGTCAATTTCTATAGCTTCGATAATTGTTGATGGTGAAATGTTGTCAACAAGAATGAATTTTTTCAGCGAAAGAGCATAATTGTTGGATTTCCTTGCGTAATAGAATACAGAGTACGTGCATAGCATGCCATAAATTAACAGTCATTTTTATTGGGACTTTAAAATTATATAAACCTGCTGAAAAAACAAGCAAATACAAAAAAAAATAACCAAAAAAATAGTATTTAAAATATATTCTAAAAATTATTTCTTATAAAAAAATATTAAAAATAAATTATTTTTCATAAAAAATAGTATTGAAAAACAGTAACTTTTTA
>NW_023458559.1:28679659-28695841 GCF_013731165.1 Rhagoletis pomonella
TTGCGCAACCTGGGTATTTTTATTTGATCGCTTATAACTTACGTAGTTTTGCATCGATTTTCTTCGATGATAGCTTATTTTTTTTGTAATACAACAGAGCTTAGGGAGAAAAAAAAAATCTGCAAAAAAATAAAAGGTTTTCGAGATCCTTCCCCGCAAAGTACAATTTTTTTTATATTTTTACAAAAAAAATTGAAAAAATCGGTAATGATTGTTCGTTATCTTTGAATCTACAGGGCCTAGCAAAACGTTTACACAGTTAAAAGTGCACAGTTTATAGAAAATTTTATTACCTTTTAAAAGATTCAAACCGTTTTGGAACTGCTTAATTCGTTCTTGAGATATATATGATTAAGTGGACCCAATTTTTTTTTTTTGCAAAAACGGTAAATTGCAAATATCTCAAAAACGGAACCATAAAATTAAAAATAACCTTGATTTTCGGAATCAGGGGGTGATTTTACATACGAATTTCATAACGGCGTCCCTGGTAAATTTTGGCCGTCGACCAGTGTAATTTTTTTTACGTGTATTTTTAATTTTTTATTGAAAAATGACTGTACAAAATATGCTGAATAATATTTTGAACAGATGGGTATAAACTCGCTTGAACTATAATGAAAAAAATTATTCTTATAAAAATGATCTTGAAAAGTTAAAAAAAAAATGTTTAATATCCGTGAAAAATAGCCTTTTATTGAAAGGTTCATTTTATATTTAAATATCAAAAAATTGTTAAAAAGAAAAATTTGGTAAATAATTTGAGCAGATGGTTAATATCTCGATTTCACACTTGTCTCTTTAAAAAATATGCTGAAAGCTGTGTTTTTAAGTTTTTGTTTTCTAATTTGTTTTTTTTTTTTATAATTGTAATTATAATTTTTTAAATTACATGTAATTATTAGTTTGATCTTTTTTTTTGGTTTCAGTAATAAATATTTGCTGCTTAGATTTAAACAAATTATCTAAACTTTTCACTAACAAGGTTCACTGTGCCTTAAGTGCGTGGCGTACTGAATTGACAGTTGACGCATGTTGCAATAATGTTTCAGAATTATATACATCAACGCACTTTAGCAAACAACATTTATTAAACAACATCAGTTTCTTTTTTAAGTTATTATTTATTTATTATTTTTTTTACTCTGCCTGCTACACAAATTAAATGTGTAAATAACGTGTAATTAAGTAGAAGTACATATGATAAACTCTATATTTCAAACACAGAGAAATAAGTGTATGAGAACTGCAGTTTGCTCCGAAAAAAATGTATGAAACATTTTGGGGGCAACTACGCCACTCCTGCAGCAGCCTCAGCTTCAATGCTAACGGTGGTAGCGGTGAGTGATTGTAGTTGACGCGTGGCATAAACTGTGGCGCGTAATTAAATTTATGACAACGTCATGTAGTTAAATGAAGAGAGTGTGTGTGTCTTGCCTACAACTTGTTGGAAAGTAATTGCATTTTTACAATGTTCTGCCACTTTGCTGTTAATTATTCATTTCAAGCCTTCATTTGCAATCGGTAATGCTTATATGTATGTATGTATGTATTAAATGCGTGGGCGAAAAAATACTAAGTGAAAGAGGAACGAGGTGAAGAAGGAAGTGAAAAATATGCTTTAATTACTTTAAAGAGTTGCTTTAGTTAAGATAGTTTTGAATTTTTATTCTAATTTATGGCTTGAAACGAGGTTTTTTTTTGTAAGAAATGGCAAGAAAGCGTAGACATTGTGGTAAAACGATAACCTTATGAAGTTTTTGCTGCAATAACATCGCAGAATGAAAGTCTAAAACATTTTATGTAGAAGGAAAAATAATATACACTCCTCATATCATACCTGGCTATTTCATGCGGAAAAGAAAAATTAGAAGTCAACGCCCTTCTATACAGCACACTGGGCCATGGATGTGCCTGGCGAGAGATCAGCAGTACCTATAATCTTCTAATTTTTTTCTATCTCAGTAAAGTATAGAGTTCCAATTCCATACGCTTTAGCTATTTTCGGTGCAGTTACTTGTCTTTATGTCATTCACGACTACCCGTGCGTTTAAAAGTCTATGTTCGCGATTATTTAATTAGCCTACCTATGCTCATTTATATCTTAACGAAGTCCTCGCTGAACGATGAGGTGCTCAGCCAATGAGAAAATCGTAATCATGAATTTCAAGCCCCTAGCACAGGCCATCACCCATTGCAAATCGCCGAACTATGTACGTTGGCTAGCAAACTTTCTAGTAGAGAGCATAGGATACTCAGACCTCCCAGCTTGTTTTCAGAGAAAGAAGCTGTTGGACAGCCTTTACCAGACCGTACCTTGATATCTGCTGACGGGCGCGGTTGAACATGCTATGTTCCTTTGTAGTAGAATTTTTGCTACTTAATGGGAGTTTAGCATTATAGAGTTATAATTAAAGCAGATATTGTATCTCTTGAAGTTGAAATTTGTCATTTTATATTAGTAATAGATCCCACAAGTGGTGAATCCTTTTCTGAGGCATAAAGTTTAATAGCTCCGTAGATCGCGTGATATTTGAGTAACTCTCGACTGAGGTTATGCCAGAGATGATATAACATCTTAATGCGACACAGAAAGCAGAATGGAAGTTGCGACTGTAGTTGGCCTTATTTGAGGAGCGCTGAGCTTCCCTCTTCAGGTTTGAAAGTTTGGGTGTTCTGCGTTACTCGGGTAAGGCTTTAAGGCAGTGTCACCCGATTGGGCATTTGCCAAAAATTTGGTACAAATCGTATCCCAATCGTGTGAGTGCACAAATATTTTCCTTTATTTCAATTACGAAAAACCACTTGTCCAATTTTTTCAATAGAAGTTCGTTGTATTTTAGCAATCGTGTGACTAAAAAAAAATTGTACTCCGAATTTAAAAAGCTAAAAAGGAAATGAATTTTGGCAGCGGATTTCAGTAAGTTGAATGTGTATAGCAACTATGAGGTTAGGGTGGGCTTAAAGCTAAAATTACTTAGCCACAAAACCCATGCCAGGCAACATCAAGAGGTGGCTCCTTCTTGTTAACGACGAGGGAGCGCTAACAAAAAGAGACACTGGCAAAACACCTACGAGCGGAAATAGTAAAAAACTCGTCGCCAATTGAGACACCTGAAATTTCCCGAATCGTTTTAAAATAAGCTCGTTTTAATATATGTACAAATATATATTAGAAGATAACATCAAAACGATTATGCTGGAGTTCTTTCGGCTCTGTGCTGGCTCTAAACAAACTTTAGCTCGCCAGAACTTTTCAACTCACGTGTCGCAGTCAATTACTCTCATATAAATTTGTGCAATAATTTGCCTATTTGTTAAATTAATGAAATGAATTTGTCGCTGCCTTTTCGAACATCGATTTTTCATTAACGATATCTGTATGGACATATGTATGTACATACACTTGTACATAACCTGCTTAAACTCAGTTCAGTATTTTACTTTTTATGGAAATTTAAAATCAGTTTATTTTTCATTCATTCATTGACATTTCAATTTGTTAAGCACTTTTGCAGCGCGCACTTTACATTTATTTATTTCATTATTGTTTTAATTTCTTTTTTTTTTTGGTTACTTTCGCATTGCGACTCTGTAATTCATTTTCACCGAAACAAATGTGACCACATCATTTATTACTGGCGTAAAAGCGAAAGAAAACCAAAAAAAAATTTTAACGAAAAAAAAACTGAAAATAGCAACAAATTTAAAAATCGCGTTGACCAAGTGATAAAAACAACAAAAACAGCTACAACAATAATATAAACAAATTGGCACTCACTCATTTGCTGCTAAAATTGAGGTGAACTGCACTGAACTTTACCATTTTTTGTTATTGTTATTGCTGTTGTTGCCGAGCATCATTTGCTTTCTTATTGTTGCTGTTTAAGCAGTTGTTTTTGCTGTTGCTGATTGTCATTAACATTAAGTGTCAATGGCTTGACAATATTCATGATTGCTTCACTGTTTAACAGCGCGGTTGGTAAATTAATGAAGACAACAGTCCGAGTGCAGATGCGCTTGCGAGTGTTTGAGCTAAAGGCGTTGCATGTAGAGTGGCACAAGCGGCTAGTGTACCAGACAGAGGCGGAGCCGGACGGCGAATGTAAATTGAGTATGATTTAAATTTTGAAATTTTTAAATCAGCCGGAAATTTAAGATTTTAAAATTCTGGTACCTATTAATTTAAAGCTTTTGTGCCATAGAATTAAATAATGTTAATTTAAATAAAAAAATAAAAATAAAATACTATGCAGTATCGAGTACTTGTAAGAAATCGATAGCGACAATAATACAACAATCGATAACGATTAACATAACAGTAACGGTAACAACTGTTATGAGAATAACGATAAAGCGTACGGCAACGATGCCTTATATGTAAGAGTGCCCTAAAGTCATACAAAAAAGAACTAAGGAAAGCTAAGGCAAAATCCTGCCAATCCTACTGTTCGGCCATAGATAGCTCCAAGGGCTCAGCAAGGCTCAGAAAATTCCTGTCCAAAGAACACACCAACTTATCGCTGCTAAAAAAGATGATGGTGTGTGGACGAGCTCAGCCAAAGACTCCTTGGATATACTAGTCAAAACTCACTTCCCGCGCACTTCAGATCCAGCCGCTTCAGGTTCCACTAGTTGCTAGCCCATAAACAGTAGGGTACAGGGAAATAAACCAGAACTAATTATACTATTAGGCTCTATATTCAAAGTCACCATCACTCTAAGTTACATTCCAAAAAGTTGGAATGAAAGTGGTAATCATTCCTAAGCATGATGAAGGATGAATCGTGAAACCGCAAAAGGTGTAAGACCTTTAAGCTTTATCTCATTTTTATTTTAAACACTGGAAAGGCTTCTAGACATCCAGGCCGAACCCTTTGTCGGACACTAGTATGAAGCACTGCAACCAACCAATGGCAACGATAGTAATACTGAACAAACATAACTTAGCGATTATATTTATCGATAATTATATGCAACCTTAGTTAAAAAATATTTAAAAATTATACCGAAAAAAAATTAAGTCTAAGCATGAACAAAAAATACACGAATTAAAAATGAGTAATTTTGCCCAAACATAGCCACTAACGAAGGAAAAGGTTATCAAATTTGAGCGAAGAGTCTGCAATGACAATGGCGACTACGACAATCTCTGCAGGCGGACCCAATGTCTGAATTCATATATGAACTTCAGATGCTTTGTAGACAAAAATACAAATATATTGCCAGATAAAAAAAAAACATTAATACACGCACGTACATATACGGTGGCTGCACGAAAATTCTGATGGAAGAGAGTAAAGAAACTTTTTCAAAGGTAAAGCAAGTAGATGTGACAACCAACCGCAAGCCAAGCAAACACTAACTGCTGAGAACTAAAATTGAACTTCTTACAAACACATTGGATAGTAGACAACACAAACAAACAAATATATACAGCGGCAGCTTTTCAGGTTAGCAGCAAAGAAAGTTGTGAATAGAAGTGCGAGCACAAAAAGAGTGATTACTTTAAAAAGTAACATATATAATGCTAGAGAGCAAAAGCTAAAAGAGTAAGTAACAGTAAAGCTACAATTTGTAACAAGGTGCTGAAATGCAATGCCAACAAGAAAAAGCCTAATGCACAAATTGCCAGCGCAAATGTTTGAATGCCGTCTAAATCAAAGAAAAAAAGTTGAAGAAAGTCAACAAATAGGCAAGCAAATAAGCCAAATAGTTGGAAAACAAAGAGAGTGTGTCCGAACAGTGGGAAGTGTTGAGCAAATTTTGCGCAAATACGGAGAAAAAAGGAAGGAACATACATATTGATAAGTGAGCTGAGTTAAGAGGAGAAAAGATAACAAAGTGCGTAGTAAGTAAGTCAGAGAATGTGTCAACTTACAGAAACAGCGTAAGATTTTATATGAACATTTTTGATTAAGACTACAAAAAAATTTCAAATAAAGTTTCGTAACTTAAGTTAATTTTTTTTTTCAACTCCAATAACGTCTGCAACGTCTACAATCTGAGCTGTAGTAGCTGCTGAAGCTAATTTATGTGATGAGATAAATTTGGAATAGGAAGTATTTTTTCGAGGTAAATTAGATTGTTTGCTAGAGATTTTTGATACGAAATTGTGGAATGTTAACTGGTGGATTTGCAGTACCTCTGTAGTTTGACTTCAAGAATAAAGCATTCTGTTTTATTTTTAAGGGATTATCTTTTCAATGAAGAGATAAGAATAAAACTTTCAAAAAAAGCCTCCGCTGGCCTGTCCTCGACAATATTCTGCCGAAATCCGCAATAAAATCTGCGTTTTGCTAACTTTAGTCCTGCAATTCCCACGCCCATTTCTAGGGGTTTGTCGCCTTAAATAAAAGTCTTGCCGTACAAATATTCTATCTGGATAGGTATTCTATCGGAATCTGCAATAAAATATAAACTCGTACAAAAACCCGATGTTTAACATCTTACTTAATATATCTCTACACAAGTTACAAAAAATTTTTCATTATCACAAAATAATAACCATCTAATAAAAAAATATACCATCTCGTCATAAAGGAAAATATTTTAAAAATAGTTCTTGAAAAACGCCAATTTTTTTAACCATGTTTTTTATAGAGAATTAAACAAGGATTAGAAGGATAAAGAAGCGAATCGGAGGCATGACTTAATTTTTTTTACGAAATCCGTCCGACTTAAAAAAGAATGGTTCATACATTCACACATATGTATGCATAATACGCGAAAGCATTTTTGTCATATCATCAGATCTGTACCGTAGAGAGCGGCCATCTATTTACAAAGATATATTCAGTATATAAAATAGGTAAAAGGAGTTACTACAATATGAATAACAATCAAAATGGTTTTGAAAAAACTGTATTTTAATCTACATGCGGGAGAGTTGCAACTTGTTTTGAAGACTTAATTCGACTTTAATCAAGAGAATTAAATAATTTAAATATGTATCGCAATACGGGTGTCAGACAAAAAAGGTTTTGGTTTGACATTTTAACAGGGTTGGCACCGAATTACAAACTTACATTCAGTATATGAAATAGGTTAAACGAATTACTAAGACATGGATATCAATTAAAATGGCTTTGAAGGATTTTTATTTCTAAATTGCTTGTAGGAGCGTTGCGACCCATTTATATAATCAAGTTCAGGTTTAAATTAAGGCGATTAGAAAATTGAAGTCTGTATCCCGATATGAGCGTCACACGAAGGAGAATGTGGTTTGAAAATATTTAAAAAAGAGTCGACACTTCTTTACAAAGTTAAATTCAATGTAATTAATTACTTAAATATGGCTATCAATGGAAATAGCTTTGAGGATATTTTATTTCTAAACAACATGTAGGTGGGTTGCCACCTGTTCTAAATTGTATCTTAAATTAAGAGAATGAGATGACGTAAATATGCATCACAATACGGGAGCCAGACGTTTTGGTTTTAAAATAATTTGAAGCAGGTTGCCACTTGTTTACGCATGTAGCAGAGTTGCCACTCATTTTGAAATTTAAATGCAACTTCAATTTAGGGAATTAGATAATCTAAATATGTATATTTTGGTGTCACACGAAAAGGATTTTACAAGATTGTAGTTGAAAAATAATTTTTTGTTGAAAATATTTTAAATAAATTTTAATTATATATTAATATAATATTTAATATAAAATAATTTAATTTAAATTTAATGTTTTGCAATTTTTAAAAGGCGAAACTTATTTAAATTATACAGAAGTTACGGTATAAAATATTAAAATATGGGTGTCAAACGAAGGAGTATTATGAAATATTTAGCTTAAACACTAAGAATATTAAAAGGGATGCCACCACTTTGAAAGATGGGTAGCACTTGAAATGGGTTCAACCTGAATATGCTTTTATAATTACCACGTATTCTACGTTTAAGTTTAGCGGCTGTAACTCCGACACAGCCCGCAGGTCAAGACGAAGCCGCTGGACTGATCCTTTTTGAAAATTTTTTTCTATACGATGTTGCATATGTTCCCATATAAAAAGCATTTGTTACGTGGAAAAAATTTACTCAAGACCGTCGGAGAAAAATTTCAAAAATCACCGATAATTTTGAGCAACTTCAAACTGCATACTCGAAATTTTTCTAAAAAATGTTATTAAAAAGTTTGAACAAAAATTTATAGATTTTTCTAAATTTTGCCAAAAGTTTGAAACTTTTACTTATATAGATTTTGTTGCGGTTTGATTTACATATACGTATTAAGAAGAAAATAAAACACTTTTTATTAATTTACGAAATTCTACCAAATTAAAACAAAAACAGTGGTGGTAAAGTTTTCGAGGCCACGAGTGAAATTGACTTAAGCTCGTCATATATGTACGATTAGATTTTTTCGTAATTTATAACTTAAAACAGTATCTATTTATATGCACATATGTATGTTTAAATATTTAATTGTTTCACATTTGCAAATTCGCTCTAATATTTGTTTTTTTTTCAGGTAAGTTCATACAAATATATCAAGTAAGTATTTGGATTTTTCTTATCTTGTATCAAAATGAAAGGACTAGCATAACCACTTATCTATTTGGTGAGTTAAGCTATCTAAGAATATATACATATATATGTATGTATCTTCTTTTATTAGCTACATGGTTTTTTCGATTCCAAATTTTAAGAGCCATTCAAATAGAAATAAGTTTCTAGCAGCTTTAGTTTCAAGTTGATTTCAAATATTACTTAAATTCCAAGCGAAATTTCACAGGTTTTTTTGTAAAGATTTAATTTTTGATATTTGGTGTATTTTTAATTTAAATTTTTAATCAGAAATATTTAAGCAATATTTTGATTGAAAAGTTTATACCAATATGTCGTTACCCAACTGCATAGACATAAATATGTATGGCTTTCATATTACTCCATTTCTTGCTTGAACTTTTATATTATTTTAATACTTTCGCCTTAATTTTACTTAACTCGTTTTCCTATTTTCTTAAATATTTCACGTTTATCCTTATTTTCCTTAGCCAATGTTGACTGGCATGCACTCTTTGGTATTTTCATATTTCCAGCTGCTTTTTAAAATATGCACGCATTCCAATTACATACATACAAACATATAATCATTTTCTGTCAGCTTTGTTTATGCACGCATATCCGTTGCATGTAAATACCTTTTAAAATCCAAGATTTTTCAAATAATCTTTGATATCGAGCCTGGCTGCTTGCGGGCTTATTTGCGCACTGGACCAATAGTTAACATTGAATATAAGTCTATAGATAATTCCCTTTCATATTTTACAATGGATAAATACCGACATACTGTAAGTACATACATTGCATTAAAAGAGCATGTCGGTATTTAACCCTTCTGCAGTGTTTGGAATTTACCCCTCCCTATAATGTTTTTGGGTCGTTTTGGACCAATGATAGAAATTAGTCAATTTTAACTAAAAAAGGGATATTTCAGTATGAATTCAGTTAATATTTGATTTATCACATGCAGACACTTTATTGGCAAGTGTTGTACATATGCTTACCGGTTCAAAGCTGCCCTTAAATACTAAATAATAATTTTGGGTCAAACTGACTATGAAACACTGTGGGTGTATGGAAAATCTATGCCTCCTTCTAGAAAAAAAAAAAAAAATAAAAAAAACTCTTTTATTTTTTGCAAAACCATAGTTGATTATGCGTTTAACGAATATACAACGTCACAGCTTATTTAAATTTACCTAGCAGTGTTTAATTACAGAGTAATTAAAGAATTTTTTCATGGAAATTGGATCGTTTAGACCCAATCATTGCAGAAGGGTTAAATATGTATGTAAGCCTTTGTAACCACTTGGTAATGCATTTGCGTGAAATGCAATTAATTTAAAAAAAAAAATTATGGAATTTGAAAGAAGGAATTTTGAAGAAAATACAAGAAATGTTAAAATGCCACATTTAAAATGTTCTACAACTAAAATATTACTGAAATGATAGAAAAATTGCGTTTTCTTTCTACAAAAAATTTTTCCTTTCAGTGCCCTCTTCTTTGTATTTGTGCGAAGAGGGCACTGAAAAGGCAACATGTTTCAGTATAAAAGAAAACGATAAAGGCCAGCACAATAGTGAACTTAATTTTCAACACTTACTACCCCTAGTCATACAGGGTTAATAAAAACTAAAACTTCTGTTAGAAAATACTTAATCTTCAAAGTAAAAACAAAAAAGTTATGCTTTTGAATGATAACCTAATATTTACTTCTAAACCTATGAACTTATTCATAAACAAGTAAGAGCAGCGCTGCCTTCGGCTATATATATTTATAGAATACATAGATAGAGGAAAAACATATATGAAAAACCATATCTAAATAATCAGAGGTATATAGCACCAATCTAAGTGATTTTCCTGCTGTGTGATCGGTATGTAAACCGGTAACACAATTTAATGGGTTTAGACTCCTACATAAAGGAGATATATCGTAATAACTGGTGACTGAACAATCAATCCAATTGTATGACGGATATAAATAGGGATCCGATCTTTGTTAACTTGTAAACTTTCTATTGGTAATTAGTGAAAATGTTGCAAAATTTCATGTTTCTAGCTGCGTATATGGAGAACTTATAAAAAAGAATCTCGAATCTGAACAATCAGTTGTACGGAGGCTATAGGTTATAGCGACCCGATCTTCGCCATTTTCACTGAAAGTATTATTTTGATAATGAGTGACAACAGTGCCAAATTTGATCTTTCTAGCTACTTAAATGGAGGATTTATAACGAAAAATCTTATATCCGAACAAACAGTTGTATCGGAGCTATGGGCTATAGTAACCCGATCTTTATAATTTTCACTCTAAGTTTTCTGTTGATAATAGGTGGAAGTATTGCAAAATTTGATGTTCTTAGCTGCATAAATGGAGAAGTTATAACGAAAAATCTCATATCTGAACAATCAGTTGTATGGGAGCTCTTTATAAGCGCAAAACACAAAATAATACTATAACTGGTGTTTGGTTTCAAATTCGGACAATGTAGACAACTTAGTCAGATTTTAGTTTTAATGGGTTTAACGATTAATGATTAAAATTAATTTATCGTAACCGCAGCCAGCGATTAACGATTAAAAAAATTTAATTATTAATCGTACAATTGATTACGGCTAATTGATTTTAATAGTCGAACGCGATTAATATTTTAATCGTTAATCAATTAACATTTTGCCAACACTGTGTGAAATCATATTCATACTAACGGAAAAAATTTACGTTTGGTGCAACCTCCCATACTGACTGAAAGTTTCATATTGCATATCACTTCAAATGTTTGGAGTAAAGTACTCAAGCTTGGTATGGAAATACATATGTATGTATGTATGTGAAACTAATACCATACTCATGGAGAAAAATGAGAGTTATTGGAAAAGGTGGTGTGGCAACTTCCATGCAAATTGATTTTTCTATGCTGCATATCTCTGAGGGTGTTTATTGCAGAGGACTGGAACTTGGCACCGCGTTTTACTATTTTATACTGCATTTCTCTAGAGGTGTTCATGGTAGAGTACTGGAACTTGGTAGTGGGGTATGTAAAATCAATTCCAAACGAATGGTTATAAGAAAAAGGGGCGTGGCACTTGCTGTACAAATTGACTACTACTGATACTACAAATTTCTTAATACATGTCTCTGGAAGAATAGAAAATCTCTGGAAGTATCTTAAATTTGTTATGGAGATTTATTATATAAGTGCCGTACTGACAGAAAAAATTTCATTTAATGGAAAAGAGAGAGCAGGGTTCGACCTTATAATCTAAAGCTCTCAAGGCCAGGTTACTAAATTTGAGTTGGAAATATTAGAACCCGCCGTGACACCTTCAAGAAGGTTACACGTTCACGCGTCGTATCCCTGAAACCATCCTAAGGTAAACTTAGAGGGATTTATAGATAATAGATTTTATAATTTCATAGTTTTAAACGGCCTAAATACCTTAACTCGCTTAAAAAATAAGTGAAATTAATAAATTGCTAAAATTAAATTTATGTTAACATCGTTTTACCTTAACATGAAATACTCAGTCCTAGTTTACTAAAAGTCCAAAAATGTATATTCACTACAAAGAACATACCTAAAAAATAAGGCCAAGGTGTTATTTTAGCAATTGTTGCATAAATCACATAACACCGACAAATTAAACATTGAGATTCAGTTTCAAATATACAAGTTTAAATATTATTGCGCTTAGTTATTGTCGTTCCAATTACCTTAAAACTGCCTTAAAGTCTATAGCAGTCCTTAAAGCTAAGAGATATTTGTATGTACTAACTTGGAGTAAATTAATGACCTCAGTTATTGAAATAAAGAAGTTTTCGTATATCCCAAAAATTACCGTTATACGGGAAAACGGGGCAATTTTAGTCCGATTTGAATAATTTTCAATGAATCGCTTTTTCGTACCTAGGTTATCAAATACACCAAGTTTAGTAAAAATAGATAAATCGGTTACCGAGATACACATTTGTGGTCATAAGTGGGCGGCGCCGACCCCAAAATAAAAAAGGTTATAATAGTCTAATTTTCTGCTCAGCGGTCATTGCAATAATCGATTATGAGTCAGGTGAGACGCCAGATGTCAAATTAAATGGCTTGGACTGCAGGTTTGCAATAAGGTTTTACTTTTTTTGAAAATAGTTGCCACCTTTTAAAAATTTATATTAAAATTATTAAAAAAATTAATCAATTATTACAAAATAGGTATCAACCTAAATGGTTTTCAAAAGCTTTGTTTCTTGGTCGAACTATAGTAGGGTTGTCACCTGTTTAAAATATCATATTAGTTAAGATAAATATGTATCACCTTATGGATGCCAAACGAAAGGGGTTGCAGAAAGTAGTTTGCAAATATTTTCAAGAGGGATGCTACCTGCTAGAAATGTCGAATTTACATAAAATATCAAAATATGGATGTCAAACGGAGGAGTGTTAAGAAATCTTTAGTTTGAACTCTTAGAATATTGTTGTGGTGTTGGAAGAGGGTCACCACCTGTTTAAAAAGTTAAATTCAAAATATTTTATAATTTAAATTAATTATTAAAATATGTGTATTAGAGTGGTTCAAAAAAATTTTTTTTTGGAAATTCATAAACGCTACCTCAAATTATTGTTATTTGTGATAAAAAAAGAGACACGTATTTTTTTATATGGAAAAAAAGTTTTCTAGAGGCCGCGCTGGTCGGTTTTTTATAAAAACGCTGATGTTCTTAATTTTTTTATTTTCTTGACATGTTAAAATGCAGCTAAAAATGTGGATTTTACATATAATTACTCTGAGTTTATTGGGGAGCATTCCCTTAATTACATACCTGTGTTGGGCAATTAGAATGGGCCAAGTGCCCGAAGATATGCTCTTGAAAAGACACTAGTAAAATTAAAACGTTGATACTGAACGATTTACCCATTGTCATGGATTGGAACTTGTTATCAGGGGGTTGCTGGGGTTGCTAATTAGGAATCTGAAGTCAGGTTTTCGAAATTCAAAATGGTGGATCCAAAATGGCGGTAAATTTTTTTAAAAAATTATTGGATTTGTTCGAAACCCGGCATTCGATAATTTTTGGGGTCGCCGATTACGAATCTGAAGTTAATTTTTTTAAATTCAAAATGACGGATCCAATATGGCGATCAAATTACAAAAAAAAGTGTTAAAATTAAAATGTTGATACTGAACGTTTTAAACATTGTCAAGCGTTAAAACACGTTTTCAGTGGGTTTCTGGGGTTGCTGATTACGAATCTGATGTCAGATTTTCAAAATTCAAAATCGCTGTTAAGAGTTTCAAACAAATCCAATAATTTTTTTAAATTTGGTCGCCATTTTGGATCCTCCATTTTGAATTTTGAAGACCTGACATCAGATTCGTAATGAGCAACCCCAGAAACCCACTGAAAACGTGTTTTAACGCTTGACAATGTTTAAAACGTTCAGTATCAACATTTTAATTTTAGTACTTTTTTTTGTAATTTGATCGCCATATTGGATCTGCCATTTTGAATTTAAAAAAATTTACTTCAGATTCGTAATCGGCGACCCCAAAAACTCTCGAATGCCGGGTTTCGAACAAATCCAATCATTTAAAAAAAAAATTTACCGCCATTTTGGATCCGCCATTTTTAATTTCGAAAAACTGGCTTCAGATTCCTAATTAGCAACCTCAAAAACCCCCTGGTAATAAGTTCCATCCCATGACAATGCGTAAATCGTTCAGTATCAACGTTTTAATTTTACTAGTGTCTTTTCGAGAGCATATTTTCGGGAACTAGACCCATTCTAATTGTCCAGGAGTGGTATGTAATTAAGTGAAAGTTTCCCAATAATAGCAGAGTAATTACATGTAAAAACCACATTTTTAGCTGCATTTTAACATGTCAAGAAAATAAAAAAAATTGAGAACGTCAGCGTTTTTATAAAAAACCGACCAGCGCGACCTCTAAGAAAACTTTTTTTTTCAAAATAAAAAAATACGTGTATCTTTTTTTATCACAAAAAAAAAATATTCTGATGTAGCGTTTATGAATTTCCAAAAAGAGTGTTTTTATGAAGCACTCTAATGTGTACCAATCGAAGAGGGTTTGCGAGTTTTTTATTTCCGAACTGTATTTAGCGGAGTTGTTTGAAAATTAAAATTCCTCCTAATTCATTAATTAATTAAAACATGTTTTGTTAGTGTCCCGCGAAGGAGAGTGAACAATGATTAAGCTTGAAAGTACTTTTGAAGAGGGCTGCCACCTGATTTAAAGGTCTAACTCAAATAACTAATTCAAAAATGTATTAAAGATAAAGACACCGCAGTCAAACGAAAGAATGCTAAGAAATCTTTAGTTTGAACATTTCGAACGTTTCAAGAGAGTTGGCACGTGTTTAAAAAGTTAAATTCAAATTATTCAGTAGGTTGGAAGAATTTTTAAAAGATGGGTATGAATTGAAATGGTTTTGAAAGGGATTTATTCCCGAACTTTATTTACGAGGGTTGCATTTGTTCGACCAATCAAATTCGAAAATTTTACTTTGAGAATACTTTTGAAAAGGAATTTCAAAAATTAGAGGTCAAACTATAAACCTTAGTCTGTAGATGTATGATAAAGTTTTATTTCTTTCAATTAAGAACTATTTTCATTGGTATAGGGTGATTTGAAATTTGATCAAAATAAAAATATGCACTATGCGAGACTGCTCTTCACTCAGAAACGGCGGACGATTTTGATGAAATATAGCACTCGGATCTCTTATAACTCTGACTAACATTTGGAATATTTTTTAAGTTTTAAAAATTAAATTTTGGGCGTTTTAACGCCATGCAGGTTCACTAGTAAATCTTATTAAACAATTTTTGTTGAGTTTTTATTCCCCCTGTGAAAATTTTAGACAAAAATAGTCTGTATGAATGAAAATCTTGATGGCGAAAATCAGAAGATATTCGTAGCGTACTTA
This sequence comes from Rhagoletis pomonella, assembly GCF_013731165.1. Taxonomy (NCBI): domain Eukaryota; kingdom Metazoa; phylum Arthropoda; class Insecta; order Diptera; family Tephritidae; genus Rhagoletis; species Rhagoletis pomonella. The sequence continues at coordinate 28,695,108 of NW_023458559.1, forward strand.
CTACTCACCCTTGTTCTTTCTTAGCTTCTTAGGATCAGTATTTTGGTGCACGTTCAAACGCTCGAGCTAGTTTTTTTAAACAAAAATTAGCTAATCAAATGTCGGTCAGCTTTTAAAAGCGAACGCAGCTTATTTGATCTAAGTTTTAATATGCCTAAAAGTATGCAACGCAGTATCTCATCTAGTACTTGATTTGCCTACTTAATACTTCTACTTCTGAACCGGCATATGGAATAATTTCTTTCAATACAATTAGTCACTCGAACAGTACAAATTGTTTCTAGAATCTAAGATCTTACCAACTATGCATTTCAACTCGGCCAAAATCGCCTAGGATGTTACAATGTCAAGCAAGAAGAAGACATGCGTTTCTAAGCATAGGCAATTTACTCGGATTTGTGCCAGTTTTCAGTGGCCAATCACAGCTATTTTTCATTTCCTGTGACTGTACATGCATCCGTATGTATTCTGTGTAAGTGCTCGTCCTGGATGTGCGTAAAAACCAAACTTCTCATACCAAGAGGACCATATTTCTTTGACACAAACAACTGCGCAAAACCTAAAAGCAAAAGCAGTTGTACACTTTAAAGCGAAGGGAAAAAATTTCAATAAAGTAATTTTCGAAAAATTTTGCACATGCTGAGAACTTCCAAATAGCGCTGTCATCGAAGGCAATTGATATTGCTTTAACAGACTGCATGTAGTTGGAAATCATGCTGCTGTATTTGCTATTG